>NC_072428.2:117059621-117362651 GCF_028878055.3 Symphalangus syndactylus
AATGTCAGGAGTTTTCATAAGTAATATGAAAACTCTAACTGGCATATTCTTTCCCGCGTAACCCAGATCTTCTCAAACAGAATCTCTTCCCTCCTTGAGATTTAAACTGTATTCGCCTAAACTTTCATTTGTTCTTCATGTGCATCCATGAACTTCCCCCAAATTGCTGTGATTTCCAGAGCAGGTTCCAGCCTTGTGATTCTAAGCTCCTTTTCTAACACAAGTTCCAGTTATAGCCTAGCTACTGGGGTGAAGGTGACATTCTCTGTCCTATATCATATGTGAAAATCAAACCCGTTCCAAAGACTGTTACCCAAAACAAAACAAAAACCACCCACACAGGGCCACTGTGAATACGAGAGTATTAGAGGCAGTTTGCATTAAAACAAACCACTTCGAACTGGCCAGTAGACAGGCCCATTTTTTAATTATGCTCTCTGCCAGGTAACAACCCCCTTGGTAACTCAAGTTTTACCATCTTCTTATTTTTACTCTTCTTTCTTATTCTCTTGCTCCCCCTTTCTCCTCCTTTCAAGATTGCTTGAGATTCTGTATCCTCCTTGTTCTACTACTTAGAAGTAGCAACTCTCAACTGGAGGGTATTTTGTTCACTGGGGAACATTTAAAAATATCTCAAGACATTTTTGGTTGTTTCAGTGAGGAGGTGCTGGAAATTGACATGTAGTAGGTAGAGGCCAGGGATGCTGATAAACATCCTGCAATGCACAGGACAGCTCCTACAACAGCAAATTATCTGGCCTCAAATGTCACAGAGTTGAGAAGGCTGTAGGTTGGGAAACCCTGATCTATAGTGACTTGGCTATAGCCATGTCTATTCAAATACCAACTACAGTCCTAGGCATATCCAAATTCTTTCCACCCTCCTTAGAACGTGGCAATAGTTTAAAATAGCATTTTCTTACTTCAGTTGCACTAACAAGATCCAGATGAAATGTCACCTCCCCTGGCAGCCTTTCCTGGTCCCTCTTTCCACCCCTCCATCTGTGCTTTCATGACACTTTTTACACACCACCATCCTACCATCCGTCTACCTTGTTAGACCGTAGCCACTTAGCAGCATAGATCATTCCCTTCTAGCTCCTCTAGCACAGTTCCTGGCATAGAATTGGTGTTTAATAATCCCTATAGAATGAAACTGAATCTTCACAGAGCAGCTCCTCCAATCTTATTATCAAGCCTGGCAGAAGAGTGGAGATTATCTTGGTAGCTGAGGGCAATCATAACTCTTGTTAGAGAAGGTACAAATGTCATGGGGATGACTATATGATGATGCATGGTACAGCCTTGGTTGAAAAGACCACACTTAGTGTGAAGATCCAAAGGTGACTCAACATGGCTCTTAGAGACACCCATTGTCGACAGAGGATATCAACCTGAGAAGATGGTCCCCATCCCAGTTTTCAGTGATGGAATCACAGCTTTCAATTTGCATTGCAATCAGGGCTATTTTAAAGGAAGAAACGTAACAGCCTATCTAAATATTGCTACAGCACGCATAAATGCTGATTTTTCTTGACTAAGTATACATGGTATAATTATTTTAGAATTAGGAATAATTTTCCAAAGCTTTGTAAGCACTTCATTAAGTAATGGAATTTCAAATAGTAACTTCTGGATAACAATCGGTTGGTGAGAAAGAAAAATTGACATTCATCTATAAGGAAAAGGATGTATGAAAGAAATAGGAAATTTCAATTTAACACTTCTAATCAATGATTTTCATCTCATCTTCCAGATATTGTTGCATCAAGCCATCCAACCATGATATATACGCATAACTGAAGTATTAGGCAATGTCATTTATTTACATATACATGTGGGCTTTGTGTTTTTTTCTTTTCTTTTTTTTTTTCTGAGACAGAGTCTCACTCTGTCTCTCAGGCTAGAGCACAGTGGTGTGATGTGGGCTTACTGCAACCTCTGCCTCCCAGGTTCAAGTGATTCTCTTGCCTCAGCCTCCCGAGTAGATGGGATTACAGGCACCCACCACCACACCAGGCTAATTTTGTATTTTCAGTAGAGACGGGGTTTCACCATGTTGGCCAGGATGGTCTTGAACTCCTGACCCCAGATGATCCACCCGCCTCGGCTTCCCAAAGTGCTGGGATTACAGGCGTGAGCCACCACACCTGGCCATGTATTTTTTTTTTTTTTTTTTTTTGAGACGGAGTCTCGCTCTGTCGCCCAGGCTGGAGTGCAGTGGCGCAATCTCGGCTCACTGCAAGCTCTGCCTCCCGGGTTCACGCCATTCTCCTGCCTCAGCCTCTCCGAGTAGCTGGGACTACAGGCGCCCGCCACCACGCCCGGCTAATTTTTTGTCTTTTTTAGTAGAGACGGGGTTTCACCGTGGTCTCGATCTCCTGACCTCGTGATCCGCCCGCCTCGGCCTCTCAAAGTGCTGGGATTACAAGTGTGAGCCACCGTGCCCGGCCGAGGCCATGTATTTTTTAAAGTTAATGACAATCAAACTTTGATGCCTTCTAAGGATAGATATTTCATCATTTCCTTTATTTAAAGATAAAATAAAAACAAATAGAAAATAGTAGTGAGGAAGAGCTAACAGCTACAGAAACCATCTGAATTCTGCTCTTCCCTGTCAAAGTTCATGCCAGCCAATTACCCTTCCTCTACCCTGCCTCAGCTTCAAACAACTCCCCTAGAGCAAATCCTACCTCCTGCAGACCCAGTAGCTGTTTCCCCTTTTTCCTTCCTCATGGACTACTGGTTGGCAGTGGCCATTTGCCTCGGAGTACATTGGCCCTGCCAGAGCCCAACTGGTGAATCTCAGTTTAGTTAGTTATACCCAGTATTTATCAAACAAAAAGGCCCCCAGTGGAGACTTCGTAGGTTTTTTTTTTTTCCTTAAGTACTCTCAAACCTCCTTCCCCATCCTGTAAAAGTTTAATTCCACAGATACAATATCCTTTGGAGGAACATAAACCATTGTAACATCTAAGATTATTTTTGTCCCTGTGGTACATAGAAAAACAGCCCCACAAAGACATCCACATTCTAATCTCTGGAACCTGTGAATATGGTAGGTTACACTGCAAAGGAAAATTAAGGTTGCAAATGGAATTAAGGTAGCTATCTAGCTGAATCTGAGACAGGAAGATGATCCCAGATGATTCTGCTGGGCCCATTATAACCACAAGGGTCCTTAAATTGGGAAGAGGGAGGCAGAGGGGTCATAAATGAGAAAGGTCATCATAAAAAAAAAGACTCGCTTGATCATTGCTGGCTTTGAAGATAGAAGGGGACCACAGCCAAGGAATGCTGGCAGCCTCTAGAAGCTGGAAAACACAGCAAAATAGATTAAGAAAGGAGCACAGCTCTGCTGAATAATTAACACACCTTAATTACAGCCCGTAATTATTGGGCTTCTAACATCCAGAAATGAAAGATAATAAATCTATCTTGTTTAAAACCACTAGGTTTGTGGTCATCTGTAATAGCAGCATAGGAAACTAGTACATCCCCCGTCCCCAAGAACCAATTTTAGTCACCACGGTGGCAATTCTGCCACCACTGAGAATGTATAGTCTAACTCAGATATTGTAATCTCACTCCTTTCCCAAGTATTAATTTAAAAGTAGGCATGCGACTGAATTCTGGCCAAGGAGATATAAGGAAGGGTCCCCTGGAAGTCTCTGGAGGCTTTTTGGCTCTTAAAAAAAAATGGGGAGATTATTTTAAGACAAACTTCCCTTTGTTTTTCTATAGATGTCACCATTTACTTGTGATCCCCAGACCTGCTACCAGGAGACAATGAGGGCTAACTGATAAGAAAGACCACATGCTAAGGGTAGAAGCACAGAACAGTGGGAAGGAGCTGGATCCTCCCTGCCTTCATTTGCAGAGGGACGCAACCAGCCAACACACTTCCAGACTTCTTGCTATATAGGAAGAAAAACGCACTCATTATTTAAGCTAGTTTCGGGATGGATCTTTCCTGCTTGCCCTCAAAAGCAACCTTTCTTCCTTTTACCAAAAATGAACGCATTCTATAAACAAAACATTCATCCCTCAGTATCCCCTTGTTAGCTCAAATCTAATATGGTCAGCAGAGATATTTAAGGGAGAAGATTTCGGTGTCAGAGAATATAGGAATGAGATTCTAATTAGAGATATTTAGCAGACAGTTAATCCCTAGAATAGCACGAAAGGTCCTTTCTGGGCTAGCCTTCGCCCAGAACAGCTTGTTCTCTCATACCCCATTTCCCTCACCTGCCTTCACCCTGAACTCCATGTATCCTGTGCCTCAGTTACACTGAACAGCTTGCCATTGCAAACACATGCTTGCCTTCTCCATCCCTGTGCAGTAGAGCAGGATGGTTCCCTAGAGCCCTTTTACCTAATACCTTCTCATTCTTCACAATGCAATGCAGATATTGGCTTCACGGAGCCACACCTGGCATCACCCCTAACCAGAAAGAGTGAAACATTAGTAACCTTACTTTACCTGTGTTCCCACAGAACCTTAGGTACATCTTTGCCCTGTATTTTTCAAATTGTCAGAAGTGCTGTAATTGGATGAGTCAATGCCTGTCTCTCTCCCACTAACCTGGAACCCGAAGGTAGAAACTGCGGCCTTCATGAGTAAACCCCCACACCTAGTACTGTGCCTGGGCCAGAAGGAGAGGGAGGAGGCAGAGGGAAAAAGAGAGAGCAGATGAATATGAATGAGAGAGTGTGAGTCTGGAGCTCGGATGAGACATCAGAACTGAAGATATCATTTGGGGAGTCATCAGCATAGAGACGACAATTGAAACTGAAAGCTTGGACGAGATTGCCAAGGACAGTTCCTTTAGAAACATTCGCCATCATGGGTAGGAGGAGGTAAAGGTGCAGAGAGAGAAGCATGGGAGAAGGAATTCTGAGTGCTGATAAAGGAGACAACTTCTGAAGGTATCAGCAGTGCTGGAGGATGCAAAGGGGTCAAGAAGGAAGGAAGCCAGGAAAAGGCCTTGGACTTGGCCTCAGAAAGAACCTCTAAGAAAGTAATAGTAATTTCACCAGAGTGAGTAGAGAGGAAGTCTAGTGGCAAGGGATTCAAGGGAGAGTGAACACAGAGTCAGTGGGTACACACTGAGCCCACACTGCTCCTGCAGATGCTCACCAGAAAAGGAAGAGAACAAACTATACCGCTCTTTGCCTTCTTTCGTTCCATATTCATACGGGCTGATAATCCTGGAAACATTTTTATTTAATTAAAAAATACAATGTCTTTATATATTTTGGTCTGTTCAGGAACAGCCTCTTTAGGGATTTTGCCAAAGAGGATATAAAATGTAGTCCACTCTGCCAGGGCTGGTGTGGCAGCCTGGGGATTGGTTATGTGGTATGGATTCAGGGGTGGGCTTCCTTGCTCCAATAGACCAGGAACAAGGAAACCTGAGTCCCTGGTGCTAGTCTTTCCTTGTAATTCACTCTATGATCTTTATTAAGTTATTCATGTCTCTGGGCCTCAGTTTCTCCCTTCTTAACCTGCTTTAGTTCTCAATCCCACTCAATGATACCAGGAAATAATTTGACCAGTCAACGAATATTTACCTATTAGTTCAATGTGCAAAGCACTAAGCTAAGAGGCTAATTCTTCTAATGGAAAACTCTGATCCCTATTATGACATAAATCTCTCCTGGGAAAGTAACAATCTTAGCTGTTATTAGTCATTAACACTACTGTGTAAATGTTTCCTCGATTATAACAATAATGGCAAACATTTCTTAAAAGCTTATTGCATGCTGGATCCTAAGCTTAAAACTTTACATGGGTTTTCTCTTTTAATGATTACAAAAACCATAGGAGGTCAAGAATATTGTTAACCTTGTTTACAGATGTGGCAGGGGGGGCTTGGAGAAACCATTTGTCTAATATTGTCACACAATGATGTCACCAGGCAAGTGCCGGAGCAGGATCGGAACCTAGGCAGCATGGCCTCAAAGCCTGTTGCTTTAATCAGGGTACTCCACAGAAACATAACCAAGAGGAATTCCCTCTTGCTCAGGGAAGGTCAAACTTCTGTTCAGTCCTTCAGCTGATGGGATGAGAACCACAGAAACATCCAAAATAATATTTGTCCACACACCTTGTGCAACTTGGCCCAGATAAGTTGACACGTAAAATTAACCATCACACTGTGCACTTAACAGAACAAGGTACTCAATATTTTTTAAAATATTAGTTCACCTCAAAGCATTTCTTTTTGTTCTCCTCACTTTCGTTGATAATATAATTATTCACCTAGGTGCCAAAGCCAAAACTTTGAGCACCATCCCTGCCTCTTCCTTCTCCCTCACTCTGTATACCCCATTGCTTGCAATTGTTTGATTCTACTTCCTAAAGGTCTTCCTACTAGTCACCTCACCTCCATCCTTGCAACCACAGCTTTATTTAGGACCTTGTTATTCCCTGCTTGGACTATTGCAACACCCTACTAACTCAACCTGCTGCCTACAGATGGACTGAATCTCTCCATCCATTTTTCAGCCTACCGTCAGAAGGAACTCCCTCAAACACAAATCTGGTCATGCTGCTGCCCTTTACATAATTCTTCAAATGCCCTATCTCCTTGGTTTGTTTTTTAAAAAAGGTCCCCCCATCATCCCTTTCCTAAGCCCCCATACGCCTTGCATCCTACCTAACAACAACAACAACAAAAATCTGCTTCCTTGAAATTGCCATAACCCTTCCTTGGTTCTAAACTTTTGCAAATGCTGCCCCCCTCTTTCTCAAAAGGAATGCTGCTCCCTTTTCCCCCAAAATCGGCTCAAACACCATTATTGTCTGAAAGTGTTTCCTGATATCTCTGGGCAAAATAAATCATCCTTGTCCTTCCAGAGCTTCAGTACAGAATTTACCAACCACTGTAAGTAACACCCCCTCTAGACTATAAATCCCTGGGAGACAGTGCTATGTTCTGTTCATTTGGGGAACCTGAACACCTGACAATATACCACCCAGAAATGTGAGAACAAGTACTTTATACATGTATTGGAGACCTTAGCAGAGATACAAACTTCTAGAGAATACATTTGTGGTTTATCTGTTCCCTTCATGAGGAAAAAAAAAAAAAAACAGTACTTAGTATCTCATAATGTAATACAGGGCTTAAAAATCATTGAAGGTGCCTAAAAAACAGCAAGTAGGTCTACTTTTCCTTGGGAAGAGTTTTGATAAGATATTTTTGATCTTTTAGGAGTTAAAAAGATGTTTCTCAACCTCTAAACAGAGTTGGTGGCCAAGGGAGAAAGGATTTGCAGAATATTAAAAACAGAGTGAGGCTAGGCTGTTCCTTCAAGATATTTGCAAACACTAGAATTTTTAAACACAAAATGTTACCAGTTCTCTGTGGACACAAGACCATTGATAACATGGGGGACATGAGGTTGTAATAAGCCTTAGATTCTATAAGTCAATAAAATTAACCCATGGCACAATTGTGTCACATCTACAGAAAGGCAGAGCAGATCATCACTGAGGGAGACAGTGATTCTAAGCCTCACTCACCTTGGCCAAGCCTGAAGATCTTGAGAAGTGTTTCTGTCCCATCACTAACTTACCCACTTATACTGGTGGTGTCAGTGCAGGAATCACTGCACTGGTGGAAGGAAAGATCACAGGTTTTTTTTTTTTTTTTTTTTTTTTTAAATACTTTAAGTTCTAGGGTACATGTGCACAACGAGCAGGTTTGTTAATGTAGGTATACATGTGCCATGTTGGTTTGCTGCACTCATCAACTCGTCATTTACCTTAGGTATTTCTCCTAATGCAATCCCTCCCCCAACCCCCTACCCACTGACAGACCCTGGTACGTGATGCTCCCCGCCCTGTGTCCAAGTGTTCTCATTGCTCAATTCCCACCTATAAGTGAGAACATGCAGTGTTTGGTTTTCTGTCCTTGTGATAGTTTGCTTAGAGTGATGGTTCCAGCTTCATTCACGTCCCTGCAAAGGACATGAACTCATCCTTTTTATGGCTGCATAGTATTCCATGGTGTATATGTGCCACATTTTCTTAATCCAGTCTGTCATTGATGGACATTTGGATTGGTTCCAAGTCTTCGCTATTGCGAATAGTGCCGCAGTAAACACACGTGTGCATGTGTCTTCATAGTAGCATGATTTATAATCCTTTGGGCATATATCCAGTAATGGGATCACTGGGTCAAATAGTATTTCTAGTTCTAGATCCTTGAGGAATTGCCACACTGTCTTCCACAATGGTTGAACTAATTTACATTCCCAACAACAGTGTAAAGGCATTCCTATTTCTCTACATCCTCTCCAGCATTTGTTTCCTCACCTTTTAATGATGGCCATTCTAACTGGTGTGAGATGGTATCTCATTGTGGTTTTGATTTGCATTTCTCTGATGACTAGTGATGATGAGCATTTTTTCATATGTCTGTTTGCTGCATAAACGTGTTCTTTTGAGAAGTGTCGGTTCATATCCTTTACCCACTTTTTGATGGGTTTTTTTTTTCTTGTAAACTTGTTTAAGTTCTTTGTAGATTCTAGATATTAGCCCTTTGTCAGATGTGTAGATTGCAAAAATTTTCTCCTATTCTACAGGTTTCCTGTTCACTCTGATGGTAGTTTCTTTTGCTGTGCAGAAGCTCTTTAGTTTAATTAGATCCCATTTGTCTATTTTCACTTTTGTTGCCATTGCTTTTGGTGTTTTAGTCATGAAGTCTTTGCCCATGCCTATGTCCTGAATGGTATTGCCTAGGTTTTCTTCTTGGGTTTTTATGGTGTTAGGTCTTACATTTAAGTCTTTAATCTGTCTTGAGTATGCATATCAAGAATATTGGAAACATACATATTGTCAATAGAGCAGGCCCTCTGGATCATAAAATTGAAGGTAGGAAGAAAACAAAGGCATTCATGCCAGAGGAAGCAAAGTTTTTTGTTTGTTTTTCATTGTTTTGTTTTTTGAGACGGAGTCTCGCTCTGTCACCCAGGCTGTAGTGCAGTGGCACAATCTCGGCTCACTGCAACCTCCACCTTCTGGGTTCAAGTGATTCTCCTGCCTCAGCATCCCAAGTAGCTGGAACTACAGGCACACGCCACCACGCCCACTTAATTTTTTGTGTTTTTAGTAGAGGCTGGGTTTCACCATATTAGCCAGGATGGTCTCAATCTCCTCACCTCGTGATCCACCTGCCTCGGCCTCCAAAAGTGCTGAGATTACAGGCGTGAGCCACCGCGCCCAGCCCAGTATTTTTTTAAATAATTGAGAAAGCTATGTATCCAAATTCCGAAGCAATCTTGAGCAGTCATCAATGAAAGTCTTTAACTCAATGAAGCACACATTGTCTCAAATGCCTTTATCTCTTTCCCTGGTCTCTGTCTACATGTACCTCCCCTTCCTTCAGTACCTAGCCCAAGCTTCCCCTCCATAAAGCCCTCCCATAATGTCCCTGGTTGGAACCAGTCACCTCATCCTCTGCACCTGCATAGCTTATGTGCATATATCTAGCAATTATTTTCTCATCTTGGCTCTAAACTTTGAAGGGCAACTATTGTGTCCCTCTCCAGTGACTATCACAGCACCGTGCCCATAGCCAGGGTGCAGTGCATCTTATGGAATGTGACCAAGGGACATCTCCTGTTTTCGCATAAATAAAAGAAACCAGAGTTCTGCTCTTGTTCCACCTTCATTAATCAAGTTGTACCTCCAGCTTGTTGTTTACCAGCAAGGGAGAGAAAAGCTGAACTCACAAGTTCATGCTGTTGAGATCAAGACCTGAAGCATATGTTGGCCCACAGGGAGGGCTCGATGCCAAAAGCTGGGGAGAAAACTAAAGTCTCTCCAAGGAAAAAATAAATAGGGGTGGAAAGGAGAGCACCTCCAGTTAAGGACAGGTACTATGACACCTGACGCCAGGAATGCCTTTGCTGCTAAGGTGCTTCCTTAACTGTGACAGGACATTAACACAGGACCTGCAGCTGGGGCAGGAGAAAAAGAGATAAAAGAGCAGCAGAGAAGAAACCAGCCTCAGCCCCAGGCCCTTCTCCACTGCAGGGTTCCAGCCTAGAGCAACCCCAAGCTGTGGGAGGGGAGAAACTTTCAGTTTGGCTGAATTTCAGTTTTATTACATAGGACTGGACATTTTAATAACTGAAATGAGACTTTTCATATATTTAGAAGTGACTAGAGAATGAAGAGTATGAGACCAATATATCTTCCAGATGGGGGTGAGAGAATCCTAGACCTTCACAGGTGTAAAATCAGTATGAAGAGGCAAAATTAAGAAGTTTCCAAAAACAAAAGTCAAAGCTTGAGGACATTACGCTAAGTGAAATCAGCCCATTACAGAAAGACAAGTACTGCAAGACTCATTTGAGGTATCAAAAATAGCTAAGTTCATAGAATCAAAATGTGGAATGGTGGTTGCCAGGAACTATGGGAAGAGAAAAATGGGGAGTTATTTAATCAATGGGCAAAAAGTTTCAGTCAAGCAAGATGAATAAGCTCTAGATATCTGCTGTACAACACTGCACCCACAGTAAACACTAATGCAGCATGCTCTTAAAAACTAGTTAAGAATAGAGCTTATGTTTAAGACTTTTTACCATAATAAAATAAAAAAAATAAAATGAATCTGAAAATTTAAAATTTTAAAATAAAGAAGTGGTATTATGGAGTCTCACCTATTACATATACCAGTTACATTGACATTTTAAAAGTCAGTGCTCAATAATAGGGCTCCCCCAGAGCACCTTGCCTGCTTCACGATTCACAGAACACACAAGGCTTCCATGCTTCCTGACAATCACACATGGAATTCCATTTTTTAAATGAAGAAATGAAAAATAATTTAGAAACCATAAAAGGAAATAAAATATTTTCTGTAAAAATAGAGGACTCAGCCACGTTTATGACAGTCAAACAAAATATCTGTTTCTCTCCTTTTTGCCAGGGCTCCTCTGATTGCCATCCAATTAGCTAGTGGTCAGAGTGACCCATTGGTGAGAAGTCCTGTTAGGGGAGCCCTTTAGCTGGTATGCGATATGTGCTCTTTTCACTGACTGGACTCAATTGGAGGTGGTGAGTGGAGTCTGCATTCTGCCACAGATAACTACTGGGTAGGTAGATGTGGTTCCTCTCAATAACCATGAAGGCCCTGGGTTAATTCCTTTGGTTGCCAACACACTAGGGCTGGTGAAGGTAGCACAGAATGGAGAGCCTTTTGAAAGCTGGGGAGAATGCTCCAACAGAAGCTTTTTCTTGTCCTTGAAACTGTTTTGTTGTCATTTAGATGAAAGCCAAAACTATTTCTGACAAATATTATGATGCATGGTTACATTTAGATCCTACTTTTCAGGGGAATTTTGGCTACTGTAACTGAATTTAACATATGTTGCTAGAGCTCTTTCATGCCCTGGGCACTGATGAATAAGACCAGGTTGCTAATTCCCCCAAGAAAGTTACAGTCTACATAGAACGCAGAGGTGTCAATGGACTGACACCATACAGCATGTGCAATGGACATCTATGTGGTTCACCTGCCAGGCAGCTCTTCTTCTTGTTGTAGGAGAGCATCACACTTTAGCTTTAAGAAATGACTCCTCTCTGTGGTTTTGACCATATGTTTCAAGTGGAGCTCACCCCAGCTTTCTCTCCCCAGCTCCAGAAATGGGCATATGTCCCATGCATGGCTAAAGTGAATAGCACCTTCCCCAGGCCACAGTGATTGCTTGAGTGATGAACTGTCACTTCTTGTACAGTGGGGGCCAAGCCTTGGACTTCTGCAAACACAAATGGAAGTGAAGCACATCCTTTCCACTAAAGGTGCCGTATTGGGTTGAACTATATCACCCCAGAAGATATATCCACCTGGAGCCTCAGAATGTGACCTTATCTGGAATAAGGTGTTTGCAAACATAACTGCAGTAGGGAATTCGAGATGAGATCACCTTAGAACAGAGTGAGCCCTAAATCCGATGACAAGTGTCCTTATAAGAGACAGAAAAGGAGAAAATACAAGTACACAGAGAGAAAGGTGATGTGACAATGAAGCCAGAGACTGGAGTTATGTGGCTACAAGACAGGGATGCCAAGAATTGTTGGCAGCCACCAAAAGTGAGGAGAGAAGCATGGAGCAGATCCTCCCTCAGGGCCTCTGTAAGGAGCCAGCCCTGCCAACACCCTGATTTTGGACTTCTGGCTCCACAATTGTGGGAGAATAAATTTCTGTTGTTTTGAGCCACCCAGTGTGTGGTGATTTGTTAAGGCGGCTCTGGGAAATGAATACAGTTACTAAGCTGGCAGTATGCAAGCCTACAGCTGCTGGTGGCCGTCTTCCTACCACATGGGCAAAACCTAAGCATACAGCCAGCACACCAGAAAGCAGAGCCCAGAGCTGGAGCAAGATACATTCCTGTAGACTTCATTTTAAAATGTGGAGCTAACCCTACCTGAGAAGTCAGATTTATTCCTATAATGTTTTAAGTTTTTGGATCCTAAATTGCCTCATAGGCTTACATTTGAGTCCTGTCTGAGACAGTGAAATAAATGCTTTCTTTACTGAAGGTACACACACAATGTTGCAATCACAGCATAGAGCTCATCTAACACTACTTAAGGGAATCCAGGAAGGCTTCACTAAGGAAGTATCATTGATGCTGAGTCTTGAGTGGAATTTTGCCAGGAAATAATTCATCTGATGTCCCATCTCTTCATCATTCTCTGTGACATTCTTTCTGGGGAGCCACATAGTCATTCTGCACACAGCCATCCCAATCTAAGGGCTCCAGGACACAAACTGCGGTTGGCCAAGATGTCTTAAATGAGTTTTGTTTCAATGGAATAGATCCCCACAGCATCAAGTGATTTCCCTCCTCCATGCCTGGGACCTTGTGACCACTTATGCCAATACCAACTTGCTTCCCGCCCTCATTCCCTCTCTGGTCCAAGCCAATCCCAGCTCTTGCCTGGAGACACACAATAAATTTCTAACTAATCTTCTGCTTCCATCTTGACCCTGCAATCCAGTTTCTGCACATGTACCTCAACTGTACCATACCTCTCCAAATCAAATCCCTTCAAAGGCTTTTACCAGATCTGTAAATTACCAGCACCTAACAAGTTCTTGGAACTTCATTTGGGTACCAATTATGTGTTAAATGAATGGTGAATAAGCAAGTTCATCAGGGTCTGGAGTCATGACTCAATAGCAGAAGCTTTAGACCTTAGGACATCTTGCAGTCATGACTCACATCTCATGTTACATACCTGGAACATTCCAAACCAATTGAAAGAGGAATAATATATTCATCAGATTTATCTACTTCTGATTTTGCATCCACTCTATTTGCCTGACATAGCAGATCTCTGGTTCTTAATCTAAGAATGGTAGATCTACTATCTGGTTCTGGTTTTCAGACTCAAGTTTAGCAACCTGGGTGTCAATCCTGCTATCATCTACTTAAGCTACTGCTTCTGTTTCCCAACTGAAACCTGGCCCTAATTCTGATTCCTGGCTCTCCTTCCTTCCCATGTGCCCTCCTGTTGCAGGCACAGGCATGCCCCAGAACCTAGATCCCATGTCTCTCAACTGCTGCTAAACAGAATGAGATGCTGATCCCTGACCCTAGGGCAGGGTCCCATCCTCTGCTACAGAATAATTTTTATGTGGAACGTTAGCCACGCCATCTGACTGTCTCCAAGCTACCTACTTCCTGATGTCCTGTCTCCAGCATGCACTCACCTGCCATGTCCACTTATTCATTCACTCAACAAGCACTCTCAGATTATCTTCTAGACGGTGCAGCTACAGTGCTAATGAAAGATGCCTGTGGTATGCTCTCCACCTCTGAAGAAAAAGAAGGGAGTAATTTAAAAAGTGGTAAGATGTCTGCATGGGACCTCAGAAACTGACCAAGTATTCACAGTCGTTCACCTCTTACCCTCTTTGCCTTGACAGAACTTAGGATTCTCTCCTTTCTACAGGTCCCTGAATTCTACTTGGCCCTAAGCCTGAGAAAGCACTAAACACTGGAATGTGGCCCCCTTATTAGCTTGCACTGAGAATCAGCTGACCACAGCAGGACAATTCCTGTCATACCCCACTGATCATCCTCCCCATCCCACTTGTCATCCCCCAGTTCCACTGATCATTCCCCTGTCCCACCAATCATCTCCCTCAACCATCCCACTGATCATCCCCCCCATCCCACTGGTCATCCCCCCACCACCATCCCCATCTCACTGATGACTGGTCATCCCCCCACCACCATCCCACTGATCATCCCCCCCATCCCACTCATCATTCCCCCCGTCCCACACGTCATGCCCCCCCGTCCCACTCATCATCCCCTGTCCCACTTATGACTCCCCCACCATCCCACTGATCATCCCCTCGTCCCACTGGTCATCCCCCCCCGTCCCACTGATCATCCCCCCACCGTCCCACTGATGACCGACCCCGCGGTCCCACTGGTCATCCCGCCGTCTGGCCAATGACTGCCCCCCGCTGATGACCCCCCCACCGTCCCACTCATTCCCCGCCGTCCCACTCATCATTCCCCGCCGTCCTACTGATGACCGCCACCCCCATCCCACTGGTCATCCTCCCATCCCACTGATCATTCCCCGTCCCACTGATGACCCCCCCGCCACCATCCCACTAGTCATCCCCCCGTCCCACTGGTTATCACCTCGTCCCACTGGTCATTCCCCCGCTCCACTGGTCATCCCTCCATTGCTTGCTCCCCTTTTACAATTTTAATTAAGCTTTTGCTTATCTCTCCCTACCCTATATAACGGAAGCCTCTTTCTTTTTGATTTTGTGACACTTGCCAATTTCTGAGGTTGGAGCATTCTCTCTGTGGCAATGGTCTTTCTTCTGAATAAAATCCCTCCTTATCTAAGTCTAGATTTGTTTTCATTTGACAGAATACATAGAAGAGAAATTAACTTGGGTGGGAAGAGGAGGGGATGAAGATTAGAGAAGGCTTCCAGGAAATAAACTGTGAACAGAAAGAAAATAAAACATTGGCTGGGCACGGTGGCCCACGCCTATAATCCCAGCACTTTAGGAGGCCAAGGCAGGTGGATCTCTTGAGGCCAGGAGTTTGAGATGAGCCTGGGTAACATGGTGAAATCTTGTCTCTACTAAAAAACAGTAATAATACAAAAAGCTAGCTGGGTGTGGTGGTGCATGACTGTAATCTCAGCTACTTGGGAGGCTAAGGCGCGAGAATCACTTGAACCCAGGAAGCTGATATTGCAGTGAGCCAAGGTTGTGCCACTGCACTACAGCCTGGGTGACAGAGTGAGACTCTGTCTCAGGAGAAAAAAAAAAAAAAAAGAAGGAAAAGAAAATGTTAACCAAACTAACATGGAGGACATGCAGGGATACAAGGCTGTGAGGTGGCACACGTGACTCTCTTGCCTTGTGGCAGTAGGTTCAGGTCCTCACCAAGACCACCATCTCTGATCTGTGCTCCATAAACCTGAATGGAATTCTTCACGCCACCTGTACCTGGCAATGCTCCCAAACAACTGCACCTGGAAAAGCTGGCCTAGCTCCTTCCTCGGTCCAGGCCTAGCCTTCTGTGTGTGCCCACAAAAACACATGCACACATGTTCTTTCTCATTCAAATGTGTGACCCCTACCCTCAGCATGCCACGGACACCTCAAGTGAACTCTAGCATCTCCAAAACACCCAAGGGGTCAAGTAGTTATTATGATAGATGTAGGCCATCTCTACCTTTTCATGGACTCTCTGTTCATGGCATCTCACTCTGTAGGCTTAGGCAAAATTCCTGTAGCCTAGAGAGATCTGAGACTACAAGGACATGAAAAATGCAAAGAGGGTAAGCTTGACTGGAAACTGCACGAGGACTGGAAGCAGGTCTGACTCATTCAGCATCATATCCCTACCACCTAGAACAAGGCCCCAACACACAGTAGGGGCTCAAATATTTGTTAAATAAAATGTCATATCAGCTCTCGTGAATAATTCCATCCATCAGTTTCCTCTGACACTATCATCAAGCAACATTTTAAAGGGGAAAACAGTGGTTTCCCTCCATGATATGAAACACACAGGCTAGCAATGCACTCTGAACATCCCTGTTGCCCTTAATAGACCATTATGCACATGCCAGCCATGATTCATGATGTAAATGTAACTCTAGAGTCGTATGACTGTAAGTACCAATGCCTTGGAAGTGTATCTGAGCTGCTACAAGAGAGATTATTTTTTTTTCCTCACTGCTACAACTGCCAGAAGATATGTTTAAATCATTACTTGAAATTCTTTTCCCAACCAAATCTCTTCCCAGAGCTGTTAACAAGAAACAAAATGTGCTGACTTGAGTTTCACTTTCTTTCCATTCCTCTGCCTTCCTCTTGTGGGACCCCCAACGAATCATGAAATGGCTTTGGTCAGGTAAGAGTGAAAAAAGCAAAGAAAGAAGCCCAGTCTGTCAAACATGCAGATCCTAGAGGACAGAGACTCTGCAGCCCAGTTCTACCAACAGACATAACCCCTGAAATAACTGGCACCTATTTCAATCAACTATTCATCTGATAGCCTTCTGATTTTATATCATAAAGCCATTTATTTTCAAGGAAACTATATTTGTTGCTTAGTTGATACATGATGAAGTAAACTGAGAAAACACACTAATTCTCAGGCCAACTCTTTTCAGGCCTATAAAAAACGATATAAATAGATTCTGATGTTGCTTCATTTCTGCAGAAGGGTGTTTTTATATTATGTTCTTCTATCAACACAGTAAGTACAGATTGCATCTTAAAGCTCTCATCTAGTGCTGGAGTTTCCAAACACAATGGCTTTAACAAGGAAATGACTTTGGAAAGGAAAATAAAAGAATGTGATTTCTCTGGGGCTAAGCATGGGAGAGAAGCACACTTCTTGTCATGACTTGGGAGGCATGCAGAGACCAGCTGGCAAGGCTCTGATCACAGAAGCTAATCCCTCAGGAGAAAATGGGTAATCTCAGGGCCAAAATTCACCCAAAGAACCAGAACAAATATGGGCTTGGGTCAGACAGAACTTAATTAATTGGGGAGATGCCATGTAAAGAGGAAAGCAGAGATTGAAGTGATGCTTCTACTTGCCAAGGAATGCCAAATATTACCAGCAAACCACAAGAAGCAAGGACAGAGGTTGGAAGAGATTCCTCCTCACAGCCTCAAGAGGATCCAAGCCTGCTGACACCCTTATCTCAGGTTTTTGGCTCCCAAACTGTGGAGGCCAATTCTGTTGTTCAAGCCACCCAGTTTATGGGACTTTGTTACAGCAGCCCTAGCAAACTAATACAGTTGGCAATAGGAGTTAGTAGCAGGAAATAATAAATAACTGAAAACAGGGACCACACAGTTCATGTGAAGCTCCTGGCCCTTTTGAAGCATTTGCACAGGAATCTCTGGGAAAGAGATTCAAACTATCACTTGAGGCTAAATTCCCTTATACTTGGGAATTCACATTTATTCATTTGTATGACACTAAAAGAACATGAGAAATATAAAGACAACAAGCTACAGGGGGTCAGGGCCCCATACAATAGCCAGGATTCTGCTCAATGGCTTCATGCATAGTCAAACCTCACTAGCTGTGTGAGAATAAAGGCAGAGGAGGAGACCCTTCAACCCAGTCAGGTAAAGTTGACAAGGAACAGGTAGTGTGTCATGGTCCAAAACCAGGAGGCCAGAATATAGGGATGGGTCCATCTCCAAGGATCTGAAGTGTAAGTCAAATGTCTGGTGGGACATCACTGTGAGTTTGCAGTGACAGAGAAGGGCTCAGGGTTCACCCCAGGACAACCATATATAGGGTCCATCATGACAAAACCATTCCAAACCCTGGCAACTTGTGGGTTGATGCTGGGTAGAAGCTGTTGGCCCTGGCTAAGACTCAGGAACTGAACAAAATTAAAATTGCTGCCAAGGGCATGGGTGATGCTTGGCAGGGGTGATCATGGAAAGCAGGGACTAATACTGTCAGGTAAAGCCACACACTGATTACATGTAAGAGGATACATGAGAGTAATCATCAATAGATGAAGAAATAAGAACCGTCAAACACTAGATATTTTACACATATTAAACATTTCTCATATATTACATTACAAAGTTGGCATAATATTCTACATTCAACTTTTTGCATTCTTTATTTCCTTAGGAAACTGTGTTTCTACTCAAGTTGTCTGAATTACTTTAACTCATATGCCACTGTGTACTTCCTTTGAGCTTGGGGTCCATAGCTGTCCTGCTCCACTGTCTCATGCCAGGTCTTTTCATTATATGAACTGCAGGATGCCCTCTCTCAGGCATAGTGTTTTGGGGGCAATGCCTCTAAATGATGCCTCCACTGAGGCAAAGATCACATGAATTTGTAATTGTTTGCATCTCCATCTTCTCTGAAACACAGTGACCTGCTAGAAAGCAAAGACCATGATTTGTCTCTGTATCCTCAAAGCCCAGCATAAGTATCACCTGACACATGCACTATAAATGCTCAGTGAATTGATTCATTCTTAAGAAGATTCAAAATGAAAAAGAAGCAAGCAGATTTGGTGAGCCATTTCTGACTGGTATTTCATGAATTCATGTATTTAACTATGGGCCAGCATTATGCCAGGTAGTATATTATTCATGTGAAGAAACAATAAGATTGATCACTGATAAGGTATAGAGCAAGTTTCAGGAATGGCAAGAATGGGCTGCCCTTAATTGAGCATTTAGCCTCTCTGCTGCCTTTTGCTCATTGAGCAAATTGGATATATATTCAGGCCAGTAAGAACACTCATAGGCTAGCTGCTGGTGTAGTTGGGCTCCTTACAAGATACAAATTGAGGCTGGGCGTGGTGGTTCATGCCTGTAATGCCAGCACTTTGGGAGGCCAAGGCAGATGAATCACTTGAGGTCAGGAGTTCAAGACCAGCCTGGCCAACATGGTGAAACCCCATCTCTACTAAAAATACAAAAACCAGCCAGGCATGGGGGCATGGACCTGTAATTCCAGCTACTCGGGGGACTGAGGTAGGGGAATCGCTTGAACCCAGGAGGCAGAGGGTGCAGTGAGCCGAGATCATGCCACTGCACTTCAGCCTGAGTGACAGAGTGAGACTGGGTCTCAAAAAAAAAAAAATACAAAATGACCATTGTTGAACACTAGCCATGAGCCACACATTGTTAGGTATGATCTCACCCAATTTTTATACAATTGTTATCCCCATTCTACACATGAATAAATTGGAGCACAACATGATTAAGTAAGTTACCCAGATTCCTTTGCTACAATATGACAAATCTGGAACATAAACCCAGCCAGTGAGAAGTTCTTAACCACTCCCCAGTGCTGCCTAAGAGATTAGGGTTGGGATGAGCCTACAGATTATAAGTTTTGGTATTTGCCAGCAATAAAAACTTGAACTCTAAGTGACTTAACATTACAGTAACCCCTGAAGGTTCCCATGCATTATCAAAGATAATACATAAGGTGTGGTTGGAAGTAGCTCTGCCCTTTGGTTCCCAGAGGCTGAGCAAACTTACTCCCAGACTCACATTACTAACACAACCGTGAATCTGGTGACAATGGTCATTCAACGGAAATTCATGAAGCACCTGTTTCATGCCAGGTACTATACTGGGTATTGGGGATCTTTCCACTAAGAAAAAACACATGCTGATAGTAGAGATTGACAGAGAAATCAGCACTACAATCAGAGTGGCAAGTGGTACCACAGAGTTAAGCACAGGGACCCTGGAAGCACATTGCTAAGGATGAGGCAAGATACCCCAAACTTGTCCTCAAATCTCAATAAACTCTTTTAAAGTGGTAACTGAATGGTCACATTCAAGCAGAAGCAACTGTTAGGTGACATGGTAAATAATATTCAATAGCCAAGGATGACAAGAATAGGACAGGGTAGAATACTTAGCCCAGAAGTGAGTGGATGGCATTGAGAAGTGGAAAAGAGAAAAGAGAGGGGAGGTGGTCAGGAGTCATTCGAAAGCTTCCTCTCTGGTCTTTCATGTAGAATCTTAGCCACATATAGCTAAGATTGAAGGTAATTAACAAATTCAGCAAAAACACTCTGCTATTTCAAATATCCTACACACCAGGCAACATACCTACCATCTTTATAATAATATACAGCTTTGTTATGCCTTTTGGGGGAAAATCTGTATTATCCCCATTCCTTTCACTAGTAATACCTGATATTAAGTAACACTTTTGAGTTTATAAAGAACATTCACAAGAATTATATCATTGGATTATTACTGAGCAGACAGGGCCTGCATTTTACAGACAAGGAAATTAATTCTCAGAGAAGCTTGTTAACAAAATCTCATAATTGAAAAAGAGGGATTTAAAGAAGTGCTTCTAACTCCAAGGTTGGTTCTACTGCATCAAACTGCCATTGTTTACTAAAAACTTAACTACAGCATTAGAATCATGGGTTTTAAAGCACTTATTTGAATGCTGTTTGCTGTTTCATATTAATAGCAGCTGTTGCTACTTGGCAGTTACTAAGCCCTAAATATTAGGAATGGCTGGGGTGAAGAACAGCTTTGAAATGACACTCTATTTGATCAGGTTTTGCAATAATTGTTAAAATCATATGCATGTCCTTTGGATCCCTATAAAGCTTCTACAGTATCACTGCACCTGCAGTTCCAATTTGCAATTTTCTCAGCCCTCCTTTGAAGTTATTCTTGCCAATTACCTGGTGTTAATATTAATTAAATATGATTTGTAACTCAAAATGTGGTGTTATCAATGGAACTCAGCTGTACGAATATAAAGTAAAATTTTCAATTGAATTAAATTGTTTCCTTTCATTCATAGTATTTTACAACATTAATACTTTTGTCAAATTGATTTTTGCCTGCTGGAAGTCATTTTCCCAAAGCAATGAACATCTGAGGGGAAACACTGCTCTTTATGTATTCTTTCCTTTCTGTCATTGAAAATACTTTGTTTTAATCTTAAAGTGAATCCATTTCAGTTAACAGAAACTTGCTTCTTGTTTATAACCCAAGAGGGGAAAATGCTTTCTTTTAAAACTGTACTAAGATACATTAAAAATATGATCAGTGAACACGTTTCAATTTTACACTAGGGATGAAATTTTCCTTACTTTATTGATTGACCCTCACAAAAAAAAAAAAAAAAAACACAAAAAACACTATCAAACTTTTTGGCAACTGTCATTTCACATACACAAAAAATGAATTAATTAAATTGGTTTATTACATTAACATTTCAAACAGAATCTTCCATCCCAACAACTCTCTGGTCCCTTCCAACTCTAAGACGTTAATATTTGGAACATGTCAAACAATAGTCAGAAGCTTCCAGCATTTGCAAATTTAGGGGGAGAAAGACACATATAGAATATTTGACAGAATTAGGTCTATTCTGCCCCCTGTAATGTATGCAATGACGACTTGAAGGCCTGTCATCTTCAATAAGCCATTCATAAACATGATGACTGATTAAAGAAGGTGTGCCGCCATACTGCGCAAATCTACAATGAAAAGATATGTTCTCTCACATTCCTTTTATCTTCAAAGATAAAGCTTTAGCTTATAATGATAGCAGTAGCATTAAGATTTATTATCCTGTCTTCTTTTAAAAATAATACTGTAAGACAAAGAAGGGAAGGAACCTGTCTAAAGACTAAAGGAAGTCACTTATTGAGTCATGAGCCACCAGGCCCAGAGCTTATGATGGAAAAGCATGAGTGAATATTATCAACCCCTTTATTATAATATCAACGAAACATTATATCAAGGAATTAAAACAAGACATAAATAGAGGACTGTGGATCTAATAGCTGAGAGTTGTGTAACATGTAGGTCTTAACCAGCAGCAACTAAGCTATTCCCTTCCCTCAGGCCAAAAGACCAAAAGGGGAAATAAAAATAAATTAGGCCGGAAAAAAATCTCTGGATGTCTGTAATATTCCAGGTGTCATCAAAGAGAAGCTTCTCGGAATTACACAAAGTGGAGCGGGTGAACAGCAGGTACACACCTATGTTGGCAGTGTCTATTGTGATCCTACTGGGAAGTTCTACCTAGGAAAGCCAGACAGACACTGAGATCCCATCACTTACCCCAGTCTGGAACCCTCAATTATCCATTAGGTTACCTCATTTACCCGAGAATCAGGATTGGGAGAGTAGAATTCTGTAACATTTGTAACATTCCAAAAGGAATTTGTGAACTCCCTATATTACAGGCTTCTCCGTCAACCAAATTCTGTCTGCTTAAGCCCCTCTCATCCTTATTACTAACCTGTTGTCCTCCTAGCCCAAATCTCATCCCTATCACTGGAAGCTAACCTTCTCAGTATACCCTCCCTTCACCCTCTGTTAAAAACTGAATTATCTCCCAAGAAAACTACATTGAAATCGTAACCCTAGTACCTCAGAATGTGACCTTATTTGGAAAGACGGTGATTGCAAATGTAGTTAGTTAAGATGAGGTCATACTGGAGTAGGGTGGGCCTTTATTCCAATATGTCTTCATTATTATAAGAAGAGAAGACACAGAGACAAACGCAAGAAGAAGATGGTCATGTGATGGTAGAGGCAGAGACTGGAGTGATGCATCTACAAGCCAAGGAATACCAGGGATTGTCAGCAAACACCAGAAGCTAATAGAGGCAAGGAGGGATTTTCTCCTACAATTTTCAGAAGTAGCATGGCCCTGTTGACACCTTAATTTTTTATTTCTAGTCTCCAGAACAGTGAGATGATAAATTTCTATTATTTTAAGCCACCTAGTTTACTATAAAATACCTCCTTTCAAGGACCTCACTTCATGTAGGAACCCTAGCCCTAACCCCAACCCTACTGTGCATGTTCAGCTATGAATTCTGGCAAAAGTTCCTGTTTTCTTATGAAACACTGCTCAATATCCTTAAATTTTTTTCTGAGGAGCTCCTTTTATCATCTCACATAATTGAAGTCTTCCTCAAAGGAGACTGAGAGCCCTCCCATGATCATAAACCCATGAAAAGAGAACACTCTACCATACTGTTACCTTCCTATTGCAATGTCTAGGCCATTATTCCCACACTGTATTAGTCTGTTCTCACAATGCTAATAAAGACATACCCAAGACTGAGTAATTTATAAAGGAAAGAGGTTTAACTGATTCACAGTTCCACATGGCTGGGGGTGACCTCACAATCACAGTGGAAGGCAAATGAGGGACAAAGTCACATCTTACATGGTGGCAGGAAAGAATGCTTGTGCAGGGGAACTCCCATTTATTAAACCATCAGATCTCATGAGACTTACTCATTACCACGAGAACAGTATGAGGGAAGCCACCCCCATGATTCAATGATCTCCACCTTGCCCCACCCTTGACACATGGGGATTATTATAATTCAAGGTGAGGTTTGGGTGAGGACACAGAAAAACCATATCACACACCTTTATATGAAAGCTTCTCCCCATGAGTCCATCCTCATTCCCCTATACTTCTCACGTTAGCAACCACCTTTCCATACTCAACCATCAATTTTATGAGAATGAGCTTTGATCTATATCTCAGTTCCTGCTTGGCTCTAGATCAATGTTCCTTGCCATTCTTCTCCACAAAGCTATGTACTGGTACCTAAAGTTTACTGTGTTCATTTTACTGTCTCTTTTCTGTTTATGGTACCTGCCTTTTCCTAGTTACCCAGGTATGCAATTTCAAGTTCAACTTTAATTTCTTTCATACCCTCAAGCTCTGTGTCCAGTTACTAAATTCCATAGACTTCACCTCACAAATGACCCCCAAGTCTATCTCCTCTTCCATTTATATTATCACTGCCCTAAATCAGGCCAAGATTGTTATTGCAGTGGCCCCTGAACTGGTCTCCTTGTCTTCTACTTCTTATAGTATAACCTTAAATATACATTCTGACAGATCCCCCTCTCCTCAGCAGTTTCCTCCTGATATAATTTGAATATTTGTCCCTGCCCAAATGTCATGTGCAATTGTAATCCCCAGTGCTGAAGGTGGGGCCTGGTGGGAGGTATTGGGTCATGGGGGCAGAGCCCTCATGGCTTGGTGCTCTCTTCAGGATGGTGAGTTCCCACAAGATCTGGTCGCTGAAATGTGTGTTGCATCTCTCCCATTCCCAACTCTCTCTTGCTCTTGCTTTCACTATGTGGTGTGCTTGCTCCTGCTTTACCTTCTGTGATGATTGTAAGCCTGAAAAGGCCTCCCAAGGAGCAGATGCTGCTATGCTTCCTGTACAGCCTGCAGAAACATGAGCCAATTAAACCTCTTTTCTCATAAATTACCCAGTCTTGGGTATTTCTTTATAGAAATGAAAGAACAGCCTAATACAGAAGATTGGTGCTGAAGGGTGGGGCATTGCTACAAAGATACCTGAAAATGTGGAAGTGACTTGGGAACTGGGTAACAGGCAGAGGCTGGAAGAGTTTGGAGGGCTCAGAAGAAGACAGGAAGATGAGGGAAACTTTGTAACTTCTTAAAGATCAGTTATATGGTTTTCACCAAAATGGTAATAGCGATATGGACAGTGAAATCCTGGCTGCTGAGGTGTCAGATGGAAATGGGGACTTACTGGAATCTGGAGGAAATGTTACCTGTGTTATGCCTTAGCAAACAACTTGGCTGCATTCTATCCATGCCTTAGGGCTCTGTGGAAGTTTGAACTTGAAAGTAATGACCTAGGGTATACAGCAGAAGAAATTTCTATACAGTAAAGCATTCAAAATGTGGCCTGGCTGCTTTTAATAACCTACATCAGATGTGGAAGCAAAGGAATGACTTAAAGCTGCAACTTATATTTAAAAGGGAAGCAGGGTATAAAAGTTTGGAAAATTTATATCCTAGCCATTGGGCAGAGAAAGAAAAAGCTTTTTCAGGAGAGGAATTCAAGCAGGCTGTGGAGCAACCACTTGCTAGAGATATTTGCATAACTAAAAGGAGCCAAGTCCTAATATCTAAGACAATGGGGGAAAGTCCTCCACGGCATTTCAGAGACCTTCATAGCCGTCCCTCCTATCACAGCCTAGAGTCATAGGGCCCCACTGCCCTGTGTAGCCTCAGGACACTGTTACCAACATCCTAGCCACTCCAGCTCTAGCCTTGGCTCAAAGGGCTCCAGATATTGCTCATGCCACTGCTCTGGAAAGTATGAGCCACTATAAGCCTTGGCAGCCTCCATGTGGCATTAAGCCTGCAAGTACACAGACTGCAAGAGTGATGAGGCTTGGCACCCTCTGCCTACTTTCAGAGGATGTATGGAAAAGCCTGGGCACCCAGGCAGAAGCCTGCTGATGAGGCAGAGCCCTCGCAGAAAACCTCTACAACGGCAGTGCCAAGGGGAAATGTGGGGTTGGACCCCCCACACAGAGTCCCCAATGGGGCACTGCCAAATGGAGCTGTTAGAAAGAGGCCACCATCCTCCAGACTCTAGAATAGTAGATCCACCAGCAGCTTGCACCCTGTGCCTGGAATAGCTGCAGGTAACTCAACAACTTATGAGAGAAGACACAAGGGCTGAACCCTGAAAAGCCACAGGGGTGGAGCTGCCTAAGGCCTTGGGAGCCCACTACTCACAACAGTGTGCCCTGGATGTGGAACATGGAGTCAAAGGAAACCATTTTGGAGCTTTAAGATGTAATAACTTTCCTGCTGTGTTTTGAAGTTTTGAACTTGCATGGGGTCTGCAGCCCCTTTCTTTCGGCAATTTCTTCCTTTCAGAACAGGAATGTTTATCCAATGCCTCTGCTCACATTATATCTTAGAAGTAAGTAACTTTTTATTTTACAGGCTCATAGGTTGAAGGGACTTGTTTTGTCTCAGATGAGACTTTGGACTTGGACATCTTTTTTTTTTTTTTTTTTTTTTTTTTTTTTTTTTTTTTTTTTTTTGAGATGGAGTCTTGGTCTGCTACCTAGGTTGAAGTACCTTGGTGCAATCTCAGCTCACTGCAACCTCCATCTCCCAGGTTCAAGCAATTCTCCTGCCTCAGCCTCCCAAGTAGCTGGGACAGCAGGCACATGCCACCATGCCTGGCTAATTTTTGTATTTTTAGTAGAGACTGGGTTTCTCCATGTTGGCCAGGCTGGTCTCAAACTCCACTCAGCCTCCCAAAGTGCTGGGATTACAGACATGAGCCATCACACCCAGCCTGGACTTTTGAGTTAATGCTACAATGAGTTAACATTTGGGGTGACTATTGGGAAGGCATAATTGTATTTTGCAATGTGAAAAGGACATGAGATTTGAGAGGAGCCAGGGTGAAATGATATAATTTGGATATTTATTCCCACCCAAATCTCATGTAGAAATGTAATCCCCAGTGATGGAGGCAGGGCCTGGTGGAAGGTGTTTGGGCCATGGGGGCAGATCTCTCACTGCTTGGTGCTGTCTTCAAGATAGTGAGTTCTCACAAAATCTGGTCATTTAAAAGTGTGTTGCACCTCCCTCCCCTTGCTCCTGCTTCACCTTCTGCCGTGATTGTAAGCCTCCTGAGGCCTCCCCAGAAGTGGATGCCACCATGCTTCCTGTACAGCTCACAGAACCATAAGCCAATTAAACCTCTTTTCTCATAAATTACTCACTTTCAGGGATTTCTTTATAGCAATGCAGGAATGGCCTAACACACCTCCATTGTCTAGAAAACCAAGGATAAAATAAACACCCTATGATTGGAAATAATCATGTGTCTATGTCAAGCCTTCCAATTTTGTCTCCCATAATTCACTATATGAACTATGCTCCAGTCAGTATTTGCTGATACCAAATATGTTTTTTTCCTTCTCCAGCAATAATCCTATAGTCAAGAGATGCCTTGGGATGACACTATAACAGCTGGAATATCAAGGGGCTATTTGTCTTTATCAAGTGTCTCCTGGCCCTCTCCCATTCAGAAAGATCTCAACTAGGGAAAAGCCATCAATGAGGTCTGCTCATGACCACCATACACTCATAAACTCTATTCTCCCAGATTCGCAAAAGACACTTCCCCAAGTCTGATTTTTTTTTTAAATGAAAAACATTCTAATCAAACTGTACAAGCAATTTATAACTAAACCAATTTTCACTTCACCATCATTCCATTATGATCTGCTTGAGTTAATCAGAGGTAAGACAGAGGAAGACTCAATTTACACAGAAATTTCTTAGCAATCAATGTTGCTAAAGAGAAATTCAGAACAAAGTACAGAAAACATTATGAGTTGGGGAAATATACAATTCTATTAATGGGCAGACACTCCAAAAAAATTGAAAGTATACATCTCCTTCTCAGTCAAGCTACTGAGTTTTTTTTAAAAACACACTACTAACATGGTGACAGATGTCATCAATGTTGTAGTAAGAGCTGCAAATGTTACAGAACTAATGAATTTTCATTAGAGACATCAGATAATTTCAGAATGGGTTAAGCTGCTACCATTTGCCATTCCCATTAATATCATTGTCATGTAAAAGGTTTAATTTTCAGCTATTTTTGTTCTAGATAAAATCTTTGTCATTAAAATGAGGGATGATTTTGATATTTAATATATTCCATGGCATACTCCAGTGTGGTACTAATTTGGCCTTTTCAGTATTCTGCATATTAATTGACAATCCATCCCTCCTCCATTCCCCAGATAAGTGAGAACTGAAATAGAATGGACAACCAATCAAGTCACAGAATACTGAAAAGATCAACACAGAAGAAATGTGTTGCTCTCATCAAGAGCATATACAAGGCACCAAAATTATTTTCTCCCATGCTAATGACTATGATAGAAACAGGAATAATGAATGGCACCATCTAAATCCTTTTATGTGACAGTATTACCAAAGCACAGCAATGCTCTCTAAAAAGTAAAAACTAAGTATTTCTTATTTTAGTCAAAAGAATAAAACTGTGGTTTCACTTAACTTTTAGAACAATGCATTTTGTTGGATTCTGCAACAATTGGCAGATTATGTCCTGTTTTGAATTTTTTATAGTAATCTATCTCATGCACATAAAATGTGTCCTCAAGTTGCAGAATGTCCAGGATCACTGTGGAAAACTTATTTCAATACATACTCTATTAGTTCCCTCCTCTTGCTAAATTATCACTCTGGTAAGAACTGACATCAGCTGCTTAAATAATACATTAACCCTGTTTCCAGAAGCTATTGTTTTCATTTGAGTGGGCATTTCCTCTAAGGATAAACTTTAGATTATTACCCAAGAAGATAATATAATTTGTCATAATTTAAAGATCAATTGAATGTTTTGAATCAGTTTTATAGCAGTAATGATATAAATTCCCAGAGAGCAAAGATTATGGCATAATGTACACTTACAGCAGGTGTGAACAGTTGTCCAATTAAATCAATTAGCCCAATCTGTCCAACAAGACCAGGCCCTTCACACATTTTCTGCAATAGCACAAATGTGGAACAAATGTTAAAGATACTAAATATTGTGTATTATAATTTTCTATGTCCTACTATGTACAGAAAAGCTTGCAGTCATCTGCAAGTCTCTCAAGTGAAAATCCTATTTCAATAACATCAGACATTTGTCCTTGGTAATTATGGTTAAGCCCAAATCAGTCCCATGGTCTTTTTTCTGAGTCGAGGCCTCTAAGAAAAACAATAAATTTGTCAACATAATGTCTTCCTTCAGGCTCAAAATTACTGAAAAACAATCAATGCGCACTTTAATTTTTCCACAAAATATTATTACTTATAGAAAAATTCATTCTTAATAAGAATAATAGTACTTAAGTAACAATAACATATTTCATTCACAAAGATACGTTGTTGACAAATCATCAGTTAAGATTTGTGCTCTAAGTTGTTCCTTTGTTTTGCTCTGTGTTTTCAAAGTAGTGGAATGGATTTACAACCTCATGGCTACACATACAAGATGGTGAAATGCCTAGACACTTGAATAAGCACCTTGAAAAAAAAGCCCAGGATGGACATCAGCAGTACCTTGTTGTAAACAAGTTTTTACATCTTGCCCTTCATCACATCCTAAGCTTCAGAGTTTTAAGAATAAAAATGCAAAAAGTCAAATATGACAATAAGAATAGTGCTTAAGTATAGCCTTGGGGGCTACTTCAGCATTGTTTTAAGATGATTACTAGACTTAATCCCTCTAGTGTTGGAAATTCCACTGACTTTTTATAAATTTAATGACTTGCTAATGTAAACTTCCATCTAGAACAATCAAATAGTATGTCATTTATTCAAATTTACAGTGGCTCTAATGTGCCAGCAAACTCCCTTGTCAAAACAGACAACTTTAAAAAGGGTTCATTTGAGTCAGGAGTCCTACTTCCTAAATTAGCACCAAAGTGTCACCTTGATAGACCTATGAACAACAAAATCATTTATAATAAATCCAGCTTCCCTCTAGAGTGGACAGCCTAGTTCATGCATCTGTAGGAGTTCTAATTATTCCCTACAGATAAGAGAGCACTTGGAGATGCTCAGGCATCAGCAATCTGTCACCTCCAAATACAATCATCTGATAAATATATGCTTACCAATCTCCCTCGAGATCTGAGTGAAGGCCTCCACACCGCTCTCACCATAGTTGCCCTCAGAAGCCAGTGTCGACACATAATTCCATCCCAGTGCTGTCACGATGTCCACCATGGCTTGGGCTTGGTAGGAGTCAGGCGGAACCACTCGAGAGAAAAAGTCATACCTGGTGTTATCACTTAGCTCTGGGGCTGTGGATGCATAGCTGATTTGAGGTATCTGCAAAACAAATGATGGGTCATTTCAACCCATGAGGAATCTTGAAGAATGATGGATTGTCATACGAGCTAAACAGCCAAGGCTATACCAGAAACCTAGACATATCAACCTGAAGCCAAAATACAGTTTTATGACTACCAATTTAATTAGAAAGTATTTTTGAATGGCCCATAGGCTTACTTTCTCTCAATGCACAGTATTTCTAAACAGTGAGAAAGAATTTCATTTTGCTTTAGTTTCCATTGTTTCTGGAGCCAAAGCAAAACATTTGTGCTTTTTGTTGATATTGCTTTTTTTAGTCTGTACATGATAAGCACTGGTGCAGAAAGGAGAGAAAAATGAAGGCATATGCATCAGAAAAGATCGCCTCTGAAACTGGCTTTGGCTTTACAGGACATAAATGCTATACAATGACTAACAGGGAATTTAATATGAGATTTTTTTACACTTGATACCATTTTAATCGTAAGACTACATTTTTAGTAAATTATTTTAAATAGTTTTGCAAGTCTATTAACTGTTTATTGATATAATCAGAGTGCCACAAAAAGATTTGAGAATTGCCAGCAGCCACATATCCTCTCATAGAAACATCATTCTAACCCCCTTCAAAACATCACAGAAAAGGGAATCCAGACCATAAATTCTTTAGAAGAGACTATTTTTCTTTTAATGGGGAGAATTGCCAGAAATTCTTCAAAACGAGGAATCCTATGTCATTTTTCAATAATGTGGGAGAGTGAGCTATGTGATTGTGTATAGTAACTCCTCTGCTGCCATGCTGTGGTATGAGTGAAAGTTCAGAGATCAAAGTGACTCCAAGATGCCCTAATTCAGGCAGCTTGGTTGAAGATGCAGGTCTGACTTGTACATGAAAAAATTAACTTTATGCTACATCACATGTTGCAGCTAATGTCAGTGCTCAAAGAGGATGTCGGAGTTGCAGTTCCATCTTTCCCCACAGGGCTGCACACTCTGGGATCCAATAGTCCCCACTACAGTCTAGACAGATGATTCCCAATCTATATAAACGTTTCAACTCCACCCTTGACATATTTGTAAAGCTCTCAACATCTAAATAACCTTCCTAAGTCTAGAGAGTCCTATTCCCTACTAGTGGCCAGTGAAATAACAGTGAAGTTCCTAAAACGTAAAAGTCACCCCGGGAGCAGCAGCAGAGCAATGTGCTTGGAGCTGTCCAGGGTGCTGACTGTTCATTCCCCTTCCATGTAACTTGGATCCACCTACACTGGCCGTAACAGTGAGTACCCAGAATAGCGTGACCCATTTAACCCCAAATTCTTTCTGGTTCTGTTCTCCTGGTGGGGACTGTGTTAACTTATTTGTTAACACTGTGGGACCATGAAAACCATCTGACCCACCTCATCCTGCCCTTTGCCTTCTCTGCCAGATATACTGGCCTTATCTTGACAAATTTTTCCCCTGGTTAGATTTTGTGACTCCATAGTACAAGACTACTCGCAAAGACACCCCTCCAAATCTCAAACCACACACCAAATCTTGCCCTTTTTCACCTTTTCTTGTTTGTTTTCAGAAGACCTGGGAAGGAAACCATGGATAACTTAGTGAGATCTACCTCTTACTAGGTAAAAATTTCCCAAATATCAAAAGTATGTGCATTCCTATCTTCTAACGAAAATAAGTCGGCCATCTGACTTTCACTTTAGAAGAAATTCTGTGTATGTGCGAGCAGGGGTTGTGTGGGGGGAAGGGAATAGGGGAGCATTCTATAGCAAATTGTATAGCACTATACCATTTCTTTGTCCTTTTTGGATACCGATACTCCCACTTCCTGAGCTACTAAGAGTCCAGCAGTAAAATGACTTACACAACTCCCACCCTGCCTATAATAATGAGCCACCCTTTCTAAAAATGAGCAGAAAGTGTGAAAATTGTTTGAAACCAAAACTAATTATCTCAAATTACTACCTTCAGTCAGTCACTACCAGGCTGTTTAATTAGCAGTCAGCCTCATGTTTAGGATTAATTAAACAGGTGTAAAGGGTATAAAAAATAAAAGTGCAGATAGAAGATGGTTGTTTGATTAATTCAGTAATGGACTTTCTCCCCAAAGTCTTGAAGAGTTTTCTCTTTGCAGATCAATGTGTGGGAAAGTAATGTGAGAGTATGTGTTTGTATTTTTATTTTTTCACTCTACAATAATACACATCAGGGTATATGAATAGTATTTCAAGACAAGTTTTCAAGTTTTCATGAAGTCACATCTCATTTTTATTTTGTTGTGGTAGACCACTAAGCATTGGTTCATTAAGCATTTTAATTTCTGTGCCAGCATCCCCAGTATTTCTACCATCCACAAATTAAACCCCTACTGGCAACTGAAGTAGAAATTTTTTTAAAGACCTGGAATGTTTTCTTTTATTTTCCCTACATCAAATCCACTGTAACTACCCCCTTAACCTTGGAGGTTTCATTACCAGAAACACAGCAATGGAAAAAAAGGTGGTGAATGGTGAAGAAAAGCAGAGAAAAAAAATGAAAGGAAAAAGAAGGAAAGCATCCCAAGAAAAGAAGTTGCAAGGAAATGCACCCAATATCAGTTCCTCCATCCTTTAAAAAAAAAAAAAGTAGTGTCTTTCATAAGCCTCTGTTAACTCCCATTGCCAACGTAAAGGATAAAATACAAACTCTTCGGTCTGGTTCACAAAGATCATCAGATTCTGTCTCATCTTCCTCCCCTGACCTGTACCTTCTCTCCATATTCTCACAGCATCTTCACCCTTCTCCATACCAGGGAGATTTAATGCTCTCCTCTATCTAATGATCCTCTACACAAATTCAATATCCAGCTCAAAAGTCACCTCCCTCTGGGGACAGTTTCATTAACTCCACCAGGCAGAGCTGTCTTTTGCTATTCCTGTCTTCCAAAGCCTCCACCATCTAACATTAGAATCATGACTCTGCTGGCTTATGATCCTCTCAAGACCAAGCAGGGTCTCTGTTTCTTTATTTGGTATCCCCAACACCAGGCAGAGCAAGTGGTCAATGAATGTTTGAGGGCAATTAATTAATTAAACTGCTGCAGGAAATTTAATACAGCTTCTTCCCCACCACCTCCTCCCTGGAATTCCACCAAAATATTGTGTGGGCTATTCTCCATTTGACCCTCCTGATCCTTCCCTATCCTGCCAAAGACCCTGGGAGGCTGCTCTGTATAACCATACTGCCTGGGCTTCCTTGCCTCTGGCTTCTAGTTGAGTTTGTCCCGGAGGCACTAGCAGAACATGGGAAGGCGAGAGGCGACAGAAAGAAGTTAGATATTTATCCCCCAGCTTCTTCCACTGACTCAGTGTTTCTCCCACTAGCCCCTCACCCACAGCTAAAGCTTTTGCCAGATTCCAGTGACCACTCTGTACCATTGCCCCTGTAAGGTCTCCCCACTGCTGTTGGCTCCTAAGCACTTCATCATCCCTTGTTTTTTCTAACTGTGCCCACACTTACAAATAATCTTTTTGTGAACTGCTCTTTCATTACCCCTGGGTGTGCCAGAAGCCTGATGAACACTCCCCTATGACAAGTCTCTGTAGAAGACAACATTGCTGTGGCTCCCCAATCTCAGCCCTGCCCTAACTTCTTAGCCCTTCTCTAGCCACCTGCCCTTCCAGCCTTCTCTACCACTGTCCTTAGGTGACTTTCTTATTTCCTTTCTCCTTCATTTCCCTAAGGCATCCTATTGCATATTTGAAAACACCTGTCATTTTGCTTTCCTTCATTTCTTGTTTTCTTTGTGCTGAGACTTCATAAAAATATCATATGGGCTTAAATAAGGCCATATTTCTATTACTCAAATGAAGCATATTTGAGTCAATTAATTATATAACTCAGGACACTCATCATCTTTTTTAAAAAAAATTTTTTTACATTCCACTTTTCTAATAATTATTTTGGTTAGGAAAAACACTTTTTCTTCTCTCACTATATTCTCACTTCAGCCCACGGAAGAGGAGATTCCTACCCCCCAACTCCACCCTCTTTGGGAGCTCCAGAACAAATATTTCCTCTCTCACTCTCCATTCCTTTACTGACTTTCCCCACCATGGAGGGGGAAAGAAATCAAAGCCAGAGCTCTACGTTTATTGGGCAGAAGGGGATAGCAGGCTCTCCCTTTATTCTCTGACCTGTCCACATACATCTCAGGCTTCTTTACTCTATAATGTCAAGAGACCATGCTGGGCCTCAATTCTTGGAAAGGAAGCCCACCTTCTTCTCTCTATATTCCACTGGCAACCAGACATTTGAGAAATACTTGAAGTCCATGCTACTCACTGCAAGTGAACTTTAAGTCTTCTGTGCAGGCAGAAGTGGGTCCCAAGGTTGAGATGTGGTGCAAGAGTAGGAGGCACAGGTTCAAGCTGAATTATCTCGAATGCAGTTCTTAACAGATAGTCATGTGCCTGGGGAGTTATTTGGTGCTTGCCCAGCTGTTAATAAAGCTAATTACTTAATCTACATTTAACTAGCTATTCTGTGAATATTGGACTTGCAAACTCGAGAAATTCCAAAAATTTGACTTAGAGCTCAAGGAGATTAAAATTGTATTTCAAAAGAAATTCATTTACATATATTATTAACAGGAGTTAGCAGAGATTATTGTCTTCTAGTATCTGTTCTCCTTCTAGATGAAACCTCCAGTTTTTACCTAGCCACCCAGAACATGACTACATTTCCTAGCCTTCCTTGAAATGGTAAGTGAAGCTTCTGAAAAGGATCCTTAAAGGAGAAGGCATGCCTTTTTCATGATCCTCCTTCTTTCTTGCTGGCTAGAATTTGGACATAATGCCTGGAGTTCCATTAGCCATCTTAGGCTATGACCTAGCAGCAATGGTGGAGCAAAGAGCCACACCCTAGTCCAAGCCACTGTGATATCTGGATTCCTAAAGCCACTTGACTCTTCTTCCTGCTTCCATTCATGCTCTTCTCAAATCTATGCCACACCAGCAAGAAAACTGGTATTTTACAAAAATAGATCTTAAAGGCTGGGTGCGGTGTCTCACGCCTGTAATCCCAGCAGTTTGGGAGGCTGAGGTGGGCAGATCACCTGAGGTCAGGAGTTCGAGACCAGCCTGGTCAACATGTTGAAGCCCCATCACTACTAAAAATACCAAAACTTAGCCAGGCGTAATGGTGGGCGCCTGTAATCCCAGCTACTCAGGAGGCTGAGACAAGAGTATCACTTCAACCCGGGAGGCAGAGGTTGCAGTGAGCCGAAATCACACCATTGCAATCCAGCCTGGGCACCAAGAACAAAACTCTGTATCAAAAAAAAAAAAAAAAAAAAAAAAAGATCTTAGAAAAATCTTGCTTAGAGTCCTTCAATCATTTCCCCATTGCCCTTAGAATATAGCCCAAACCTCTTGTCACAGGATCCTTTGAACTGGCAACTGACCACCTATCCCTCTCACTCACCTGATCCAACCACACTGGCTTCCTTTTTGTTTCACCTCCAGCACTCACACATATCACCACAAACATTTTCCCAAGTAAGTCCTTTCTGGCCTTTCTCATCCTTCAGCCTCAGCTCAACAGACCTTCCCTAACCACCCCATCTAGTGTTGTCTCCTCACCTTCCATTATTACCTCATCACCCTACTTATTTCCTTCCTCTTTCACCACCTGCATTAATTTGTGTATTCTGTTTCCCCTACTAACATGTAGATTCCACAGGGTTATTTTCTGCATTGTTTACAGATGTAACATGAGCTCCCAGGAGATAGTAGGTGTTCAATAAATATTCATTGAAAGTAAAATGAGCCCATCCATCCATTAATCAAGAACTCCTTTTGTTATTTTCTTCCATGTATCCTAACTTTGAAAGATTTTTCTATAAAACTATTTAAGTTAAAACACCACCCATTTCCCATATTCTTTTTTAATCAAAGATCTGTTCAGCTGCAAAACTTCTGATCAGCACAAGGCATCTGTTTTTACCAAGCTGAAGTGATGGAATTCCAGTTCAAATCACCGAAGTGCAGCTTCAGTTGTAGCCTGTACAGTCTCCTCGTAGGGAAGCTTACAACTGCCACTTTGCTTTTTGAAATGCCAAAAATGGCCATGAAAACTTCATAACTATCTTGGAAAACACCTTGACAGCCCATGGACTTCAGTGTGTCATTAAAGAATAAAAATTACATTTCTAATCAAAAGCCAATATCATAGATTATTTGATCATTTACCCCTTCTTATCTTTATCTGTAAGATGGATATTCCAGACAGGGAAAAAAGTGCTTATATCTCCCCCAAACCAACTGTCTCTCTCCATGTTGCCTTCACTGAGCCTTACTGTACATGACTGAGTGATGAAATAAAGGACTTCTGAGGCTCCAAGGGACTCGGAGACTTTTAGATACCAGAAATACTCTTTTTGTGGTCCAAGGAAGAACAACTTCAGCTGCCTCAAGGTTTCCCACTGCTTGCACATCAAAATATTGCCATAAGCTTGAAACTTGCCTTGTCTATTCAGAATGCCGTTAAGTTTTGCATCTGTTCACCACAGTTACTGGTTTGCTAAATATCCCAAGGAAGCCAAGACACCCCTGACAAGGCTAGCAAAAAGCCACCTAAAGCACAGCTTAGAGGAAGCCCCTCCAAATTCTAGGAAATTTCAATCTTTCTGCAAGAAACTTGCATACATCTGAGTACAGGTTTGCAGACAGAAGACAGTTTAAGACCTGAATCACATACATTTTCGCCATGAAAAAGCGTTTCTCCCCCGGCTTGCCAAAAAAGGTTTTTGTTCTCTACAAACAACCTTGTCCATTGATCATGGAACTTAATTGGTGAAGCAGATTGGCGGGGTGGGGTCTTTGTGCTACTCAATAACATCATTGGTTTTTTCCAGTGAAAGATCAGCTTGAAGTCGCATTCTTCCCTTAGGGGGTAGTGCTTGCCTGAGCACTTTTCCAGTGATGGTGGTTAGCAACAGCGGCCATCAGGATGATAGCTTCCTACCACCTGGCCTCTGGGTAGATTTGTTTTTGCTGCAAAACTCAGGTCAAAAAAAGCATAATTATTATAGCCATTAACTTTGTCTTTTTATACTTGACTGCTCTCTAGTATTAAAACTACTAGTTGCTTGTGGCAAAACATCAGTATATAATCAGAAATTAGATAAAAATGAGGAGTTAGGACTAGAAGTCAATGTCCAGCACTGGCCCAACTCTCCCGGACACTGCCCTGAGCTTTCACGTTCCTCCCACCTTCATCAAAGCAGGCTAAGGAGAGGGAAAAGAAGAAAGGAACTGTAAAGCCAGAGAGTGAAACAAAAAAGAAAATGGATGATTACCCCAAGTTTGCATCCAAAAACATGAAGTAGTAGTATTCCTTCCCCAAATCAGGACTGGCTCAGAATAATCCTGTCCACATAGTCGACAGTTAAGATTCCTGTTTGTACAAGTTGGTGTCAAATAGGAAATTCAGTCTCTGCCCTTTTCTTCTCAGTTGAGTTCCCATAGTTGATTCAGAGGAGGATGTGAGCCTTTGGGTTTTGATGCACAACAGAGTTTAGCAAAAGCAAAGGAGAGGAAGCCTACTGAAATGGGAAATCATGGGGTCAAGGAGAGCCAGGAGTACAATATATTGCACCATATTTTTATCTATCTCCCCAACATGAGCTCATTAAGACCAAGCAGAGCTTTACACACACACCTGCACCAAAGGGGCCTGTGGTTAGTTAACACAGCTGAGTGTAACACAGTAGGTTTAAGGTCATGAGTTGAATTCCATTATGGGCCAGGATGAAGACCACACTCCTCACCAGAACCTTCCTCTCACAAATGCAGAGCACACTAACAAAGTCAACCTGAGAGAGGAGAGACAAGATCAATCCATTCTCACTGCTAGATGAATAATTCAAAGATGGTTTGCTACTAATGGTGAACCTAAAATTTTGGCAGCAAATCATGAGAGATACGTTTTCTTCAAAACATAAAGAGTGTGTTTTTGTATCTATATCTGCCTGAAAGTATAAATATATATTACACTTACAAAGTCATACGTTGATTTCAGATAATTCATTTGAATAGACCATTGAATTGTAAAAGGGCACATTTTCTCACCTCCTTTTCATGGGTATTGTATGAGTCATAGAGGCAAAGAAAACAAATGACTCAAGGAGACTAAATAAAGGGACTATTTTCAAGGCACGAGCAGCATATAGGGAAGGCAGTGGAAAGCCACAACCCAGAAGGAGTCAGAGGTTGAGGTTGGCAGTTGTTACCCAAGAGCCCTAAGAGAGAGCAGTTACAGAGTCATGAACGGAAGCCACCTTGAGGGGAGCAGTAATCTCTCTAAAAGGACACAGCCAGCCCCTGGCAAACTCAAAAGGAAATTACATTCTGGCCTCTCCCTTATACACACCTCCTGCTGGGTTGCCCTCTGACCAAATCTATTGGAAGCCAGAGAGCAAGAGAACTTGACTTTGCCTGCACAAAGGAACCTTCCAGGGCAGCCAGCAGACAGCAAAAGAAAGTGGTTGTGGCAGGCCAAGCAGAAGCTATCTAGCCAAGGCACCATTAATCATTGCTCACTGGACATGTGAACTAAATGTATGGATAGCTGTGCAGATTTTCAGTTTTCTACATTATATTACTTTTTCATAATTTGATGCTTTCAAATATTTTTGACAGAAAATCTACACTAAGACATTTTGATTTGGCTATTGAAAATCCCAATCCTAAGATTAGACTAATGAAGTTTGGATTTCTTATGGAAAATAAAATAACTAATACCATGTTTTAGAAAGAAATGTAATGATTTTAATCAAATTGGTAATGGCATTTTGACTTCTAACCTGTTTATTTAAAATGAAAGAAGCAATCTATGAACATGAAATAATTTACATATAAGCAACCATAATTATACCCTATAAGATTAATAAACCTTTTTTTACATCTGCTAATTACATTTTACAAGGAGAAAGCACAACAGCTCCTTAGGAAAAGAATTGTTCTAATCCATCAAGTTACTAGTAGTGTGGGGATTTTTAAGCCTAACTACCCTAAAAGTTTTACTAGCAAGTTGGATTTAAAACTTTCACTTTCAAAGAAAGGGACTTTAGGCTTGGCCTAGTGGCTTTCATCTGTAATTCCAGCCTTTTGAGAGGCTGAGGCTGTAGGATCCCTTGAGGCCAGGAGTTTGAGACCATCCTGGGCAACACAGTGAGACCTCCATCTCTGCAAAACATTAAAAAATTTGCCAGGCATGGTGGTGCACCTGTAGCCTCAGCTACTTGGCAGGCCGAGGCTGCAAGATCACTTGAGCCCAGGAATTCAAGGTGACAATGACCTATAATTGCACCACTGTACTCCAGCCTGGGTGACAGAGAAAGACACTGCCACTCAAAAAATTAAAAAGAGGACTTTAATATTCCAACTAATTTTATAGTTTCTCTAGTTTATAGCACCTCCTTATCTTCAATTTTGCCTTTTTAAAAAAATTGAACAGTTTTATTTAAATTTCCATATATTTCAGTACTCTGTGATTCTAAAAAATTACAATCAGTGCATATGCAAAATTACACAGAAATTTAAAAGGCTAAACCAATACATACACTTCTTCTAATAGTTAAATTAAATGTTTTTAATGGTTACTTTTTTATTAATTCATTCAACAAATTAGCTCCTACTACATGCCAGACACGGTGACAGGCCCTGAAGACAGGACTGTAAACAATACATGGTCCTCCCAGCCCCATGGAGCATATGGCCAAATGGAAAAAGCAGGCATTCAATAAATAATCAACCAAATAAACATTTAACCGCAATTGTAATGGTTGTTGTGAAAGCTACGAACCTGCCGCTAAGAGTTACAGGGCCACTCACCTGGTCCGCAAGGGACAGGGCAAGCTTCCCTGATGAAGTGACATTAAGTTGACACATTGAAAAATGAAGAAGAAAAAGGAATGGACACTGAATACCAGCCACAGATTGCCTCTTTCACTTGAGATCTCCTTCAGATGTGTACACTACCCAATTTGCAGAAATGAAGAGGACAGGCAGTCTACTGACAGGTACTTAATTTTAGAAAACTTGCCACAGGCTGAAAAATATTAAACCATAGACCACCATCTCCCATGCTTATTACAAATAATGTTTTCAAATACTTTATGCATAACTGGGGTTCTTATGCCAGGACTATCAAGAAAATGCTACGTAATTTATCAGCAGGGACTTGCATTACATTCTCACAGATATCTGAGTCCTGAGGCTTGCAAGAGTAAGTCATGAATAAATAAATGAATGGATAGATGAAAGGTAAACAGATGAATGAAAACAGAAGACACTAAGAAGCAACTTTAAGTCAAGAGCCCAGAAAAAAATAAATGTATACTTATATTACTCATAAGCTCTAATATTTGTTTCCTTCCTTAGGAAAGTAAAAAATAAGTGATTGAAAAGTAGGAGGAAACTGTCTTCTTTGTACTCAAGCAGTGAAGGCTTTGGGATAGGACTTCAAGCTATATGAGAAGCAGGTTAGAACTAATTCTAAAAGAACCTGGCTTGGCTTTGCTTTGTTTGTTTCGTTACATGGTAACATACAGTTTCTGCACCTCTCAACAGGAGGAAAGAGAAATATATGCATCTGTCCACCTCTGGAAACTCTGCTCAGTGAGGCAGCATCCCAGGCAGACATGGAGAATTGCATTCCCTGATTTCATTCTATTTCTGCCAGTTTCTTTGATATCTTCTTGGTAAAGTCTTCAAGCAGTTTGGGATTTCAAAATGAAATCTCTATTATTCTTTAAAAGAAAAAGTAGGCGGAGTTTTGAAATGAGCTGCTTAAGACAGTGAAAGTTTTCTATAAAGTGATTTTCTTACATGAGTACAAAAAATAATAAATTACATTGTGTTATAATAGAAAAACCAAAACGATGTCATGGCACTTTATTAGCATCATTTGCTAAGTTACTTAAAAATTTAACTCTCCCACCCACTCATTCCCATCAATGCTGACTTCAAACTATCACCTAGCATTTAATTTTCCTCTTCTGATTTCCTTACTGTGCAATCACTGCTGTGGTTCAATTTTTCCCCCAAGCATGTCAGCACTAGAACATTATAAAATAAAAAGTCAGTAATTATAACTAACAAATTGAAGTCAATAAACTTTAAGCTGGCAAATATCCCATTTAGACTGGCATTCTGCCAGCCAATAGTACATGATTTGACTCCTGCAAATAAAAAAGAATGTTGATAAGGACGTTTGTGCAAATAAGTTTCCTGGCTGGCAATTTCATGGATTTTTAGTGATTATCCACATTCACAAAATCTTGGTCTTCAAGTCATTATTTATCTCCCAGCTAGCATTCAGGTACTGATTCTGAACACCTAATAGCACTGGAAATTCTCATTTACTTTCTGTTACCTAAGTTAGTAAACTCAGTAGGTTAGAAGAAGGTACACATGAGGTTAAAGGTCTTCATTCGAGCTCCATTTACACAGGGGGAAAACCCACTCCATTTCCAAAGACCAAATAGCTGATTTCATAAATGGCCATCACTGGTAACAGGAAAAGTTGATAAAAGGATGTAAATGACTCAGAGTCCTTTATTCCACTGCATACTACAGAATGCAAGGACATGTTCCTCTGAGAAGGCATCATCTCAGTATCCAAAAGGCAATACATTAAGTTTCTCCTAAACAAATTGATTAGCCCTTTCATCCTGTCAACATTTTTGGGAAGCCTAGCTTACTGCTCTCTATAAGCCTTCTTTATGTGTCATATTCCATAATGTGTGCGTACGTGTGTGTGCATACACATGTGTACATGTTCATTTTGCCAACAATTATTTAACATGTTATATTGGCCAAGAACTGTGCTTAGTGCTCTAGCTTCATTTTATGAATGACTAAACCATAATCTGGAGAAGTAACTTGCCCAAGACCAAGTAATTTGTAAATGACAGAGTAAGATTCAAATTCAGGTAGTCCGACCCCAGATTCATTTCTTAAACATCTCTACCCTCCACTACTTTGGGTCCATTTGTAAATCTGATATTAATCCTTCAGTAGTTTTTCCCACAGGTGTTCAGCTTCCTCCCTGTTTCTACCTCTGTTCACATCTGCAACTCCTTTGGGGTTGTAAGTCATGGCTTGGCTGGGGCTTAGACATCACCAACCATTGCCATATATGGTATCACAGTGAATAGGAGATACTAGCATCTATGATCAGCTAAATATTATCTGCCTCCATTGGTTTTCATCAATCCCAATTGCTACGGTTCCTTCTGCGGAGGGGGGCCTCCTGGCCCAGTTGGGTACCAACAAAATGGTCTGAGACAAGTTTGGGGCAGGTTGGACAGCAATCACATAGGTCAACAGGGGAAGGTAAGTGCAAAAAGGGCTAGCCAAGTTCCCAAGTTCAGAGAGAGCACATCTAAACACAACAGGCAATGGGGAGCAGAGGCAAGAACGAAGAAATGGGGCCAGGCCTGGTGGCTCACACCTGTAATCCCAGCACTTTGGAAGGCCGAGTTGGGTGGATCGCTTGAGGTCAGGAGTTCAAGACCAACCTGGCCAACATGGTGAAATCCCATCTCTACTAAAAATACAAAAATTAACCAGGCATGGTGGCGTGTGCCTGTAGTCCCAGCTACTCAAGAGGCTGAGGTATGAGAACCACTTGAACACGGGAGGCAGAGTTTGCAGTGAGCCAAGATTGTGCCATTGTACTCCAGCCTGGGTGACAGAGCAAGATCCTGTCACACACACACACACAAAAGAAAGAAAGAAAGAAGAAAGAAAGAAAGAAAGAAAGAAAGAAAGAAAGAAAGAAAGAAAGAAAGGAAGAAAGGAAGAAAAAAGAAAAGGTAGAAGATGACTGAAAGGTGTTCAGGCAGAGAAGACAGCATCTGATAGAAACAAACCTATGAAAGGCTATAGATTGCTTAAGAAAAGCTAACAATTCAGTAGTCTTAGTGAAAGGTGTTCATGAGCCCAGTTCAGTCTGCTTTCTGTTTGTTCCTGTTTTTCATTTCAACAAGTATTTGTTAAGCACTTACTATATGTCAACACTCTCTTACTTGGCCTAAATGACAACTCGCTCTCTAATTTTCCTCTTAAATCTCTATCTCCTTTGTTGGCTATTCTTCCTTTGTTTCATCCTTTAAGTGTTAGTGTTCTTTAGGATATGGCCTAGACTCTTTTATTTTCACTTCATACCCACTCCAAACCTATAAATGCAGTCTGAATCTCTTCAGTGAGTTCCAGACCCATGTCTTACTTATTTGACCTCTCTCTTAAGTGTCCAACAGGTATCTCAAAACGACATGCCCAAAACTTGTCACAAACACCAATCCCAGCATAAACTGAAGATCATCTGGTGCACCAGGGGTCCTCAAGTCATAGCTGGCCAGTTGGCTGGTTCCAGAATTATGTGAGTGCCACACACTTTCCAACTATGAAATTTCCAACTATGCATCTGTCATCTATGCATGGCTTTGGTCTGCCTTGTTTAGCCCTCTGTTTTTCTTTTTTTTTTTTTTTATTATACTTTAGGTTTTAGGGTACATGTGCACAATGTGCAGGTTTGTTACATATGTATCCATGTGCCATGTTGATTTCCTGCACCCATTAACTCGTCATTTAGCATTAGGTATATCTCCTAATGCTGTCCCTCCCCCCTCCCCCAACCCTACAACAGTCCCTGGAGTGTGATGTTCCCCTTCCTGTGTCCATGAGTTCTCATTGTTCAATTCCCACCTATGAGTGAGAACATGCTGTGTTTGGTTTTTTGTCCTTGCGATAGTTTACTGAGAATGATGTTTTCCAGTTTCATCCATGTCCCTACAAAGGACATGAACTCATCACTTTTTATGGCTGCATAGTATTCCATGGTGTATATGTGCCACATTTTCTTAATCCAGTCTATTGTTGTTGGACATTTGGGTTGGTTCCAACTCTTTGCTATTGTGAATAGTGCCGCAATAAACATACGTGTGCATGTGTCTTTATAGCAGCATGATTTATAGTCCTTTGGGTATATACCCAGTAATGGGATGGCTGGGTCAAATGATATTTCTAGTTCTAGATCCCTGAGGAATCACCACACTGACTTCAACAATGGTTGAACTAGTTTACAGTCCCACCAACAGTGTAAAAGTGTTCCTATTTCTCCACATCCTCTCCAGCACCTGTTGTTTCCTGATTTTTTAATGATGGCCATTCTAACTGGTGTGAGATGGTATCTCACTGTGGTTTTGATTTGCATTTCTCTGATGGCCAGTGATGATGAGCATTTCTTCATGTGTTTTTTGGCTGCATAAATGTCTTCTTTTGAGAAGTGTCTGTTCATGTCCTTTGCCCACTTTTTGATGGGGTTGTTTGTTTTTTTCTTGTAAATTTGTTTGACGTCATTGTAGATTCTGGATATTAGCCCTTTGTCAGATGAGTAGGTTGCAAAAATTTTCTCCCATTCTGTAGGTTGCCTGTTCACTCTGATGGTAGTTTCTTTTGCTGTGCAGAAGCTCTTTAGTTTAATTAGATCCCATTTGTCAATTTTGGCTTTTGTTGCCATTGCTTTTGGTGTTTTAGACATGAAGTCCTTGCCCACGCCTATGTCCTGAATGGTATTGTCTAGGTTTTCTTCTAGGGTTTTTATGGTTTTAGGTCTAACATTTAAGTCTTTAATCCATCTTGAATTAATTTTTGTATAAGGTGTAAGGAAGGGATCCAGTTTCAGCTTTCTACATATGGCTAGCCAGTTTTCCCAGCACCATTTATTAAATAGGGAATCCTTTCCCCATTTCTTGTTGTCAGGTTTGTCAAAGATCAGATAGTTGTAGATATGCGGCATCATTTCTGAGGGCTCTGTTCTGTTCCATTGATATATGTCTGTGTTGTGGTACCAGTACCATGCTGTTTTGGTTACTGTAGCCTTGTAGTATAGTTTGAAGTCAGGTAGCGTGATGCCTCCAGCTTCGTTCTTTTGGCTTAGGATTGACTTGGCGATGTGGGATCTTTTGAGGTATCTCAAAATAATAAGAGCTATCTACAACAAACCCACAGCCAATATCATACTGAATGGGCAAAAACTGGAAGCATTCCCTCTGAAAACTGGCACAAGACAGGGATGCCCTCTCTCACCGCTCCTATTCAACATAGTGCTGGAAGTTCTGGCCAGAGCAATCAGGCAGGAGAAGGAAATAAAGGGTATTCAATTAGGAAAAGAGGAAGTCAAATTGTCCCTGTTGGCAGATGACATGATTGTATATCTAGAAAACCCCATTGTCTCAGCCCAAAATCTCCTTAAGCTGATTAGCAACTTCAGCAAAGTCTCAGGATACAAAATCAATGTACAAAAATCACAAGCATTCTTGTACACCAATCACAGACAAACAGAGAGCCAAATCATGAGTGAACTCCCATTCACAATTGCTTCAAAGAGAATAAAATACCTAGGAATCCAACTTACAAGGGATGTGAAGGACGTCTTCAAGGAGAACTACAAACCACTGATCAATGAAATAAAAGAGGATACAAACAAATAGAAGAACATTCCATGCTCATGGGTTGGAAGAATCAATATTGTGAAAATGGCCATACTGCCCAAGGTAATTTATAGATTCAATGCCATCCCCATCAAGCTACCAATGACTTTCTTCACAGAATTGGAAAACACTACTTTAAAGCCCTCTCTTTTTCATACCTCTCAGTGGCCAGTTGGCCACCAGAAATGAAGACTCTTTAAAAATTAAATTTAAGGTCCAAATTTCCTCTAGAGGAAAACATATGCTCATATGTTTTGGTATAAAAGATATGTTCACATTGCAAAAGATGAATTCAACAGTATTGACTACAGTAACTGTGGCACTAAGTTTTCTCTAAAATCTTGCTACTCAGTGCTGTCGGCAAACCCACAGCATCAGCATCACCTGGGAGCTTCTTAGAAATGTAGAATCTCAGGCCCCACCCCAGACCTACTGAATGAGACTTTGAATTTTAACAAGATCTCCAGGTGATTCGTGTTCACAATAAAATTGGAAAAGCTCTGCTATAGTATGAAACATTGAATGTGTACTCAAGAGCCCTGTTTCCCTTTGAAATTTTTCCGTATCATGCTCAAAGGGATTTAAACACATTCATTGCAAAGATTATTTTGGTAGCTCTGCATGTTGTTATCATGAGGAGATATAAAAGCTCCCTCTAATTCACTTTATGAAGAAGTTGATGCCTTGAACATTATGTTCACTTATCCTAGGGTGAACATCTCATAATCATTAGAAATTTCATATCAAAAATATTCTGCATCCAAATTTCTGTTTTTCAGAGTATTATGTTTCAGTTCTTGCATCAAATGCTAGCATGGAGTTTATTTTTAGTGTCATGATAAATCTATAGACCAGTAAATATGTCATATCAAGTGTTGAGTCAGTAAAAGCTTTTTAAATATATTTCTTACTTATTTGAAAATAACAGATGAGTTTTTGAAAAATAAAAATTTGGCAAAGCCTGCATGATGAAATGCCAAATAAAAGATGCAATGTACCTTGTCATCGATACATTTTCCATAGCATTCATATGCAGCAGGATAATTTACTAAGATATTCATTTCTGTCTGATTGTTACTGCTTTAGGAGATGGATGAAATGATTTCTTTTCCTTTGTGCCCTCCACATGAGCAATCAAGCCTGCATGTCTTGGCGAATTAGCTCATTTTCAGGAGACTTGGCCTATAGAGGTTATAGAGCTGAATTACTAGAGGAGGGGCATCTCCCAAGGTTTGAGGAGGAGGAATTGGAAATGGAAATAGAAGGAGAGAATAGTACTTCACCAGAGACTTGGGAATGAGGGAGATCTTCAGTTTCTTCCTTGGTAGTGCCTGAGAACCCAGGAACCCTCAAAGAAGCTCATTTCCCATGCTTGCCATAGAAGGAATGGAATCCCCCTCCTTTTAATAGCCCACAGGGGCTACAGTGAGCATCTCTGTGGTTAACTCTGTACCTATATTAGTCCACTCTCACACTGCTCTAAAGAACTACCTAAGACTGTGTAATTTATGAAAAAAGTGGTTTAATTGATTCACAGTTCTTTCTGCAGGCTGTACAGGAAGGATGGCTGGGAGGCCTCAGGAAACTTACAATCATAGCAAAAGGCAAAGGGAAAGCAAACACAGCAGGGGTGAGGGAGACAGAGTGCATGCAAAGGGGGAAGTGCCACACACTTTTAAACCACCACATCTTGTGAGAATTCTATCACGAGACAGCATTCGGCGGATGGTCCTAAACCATTAGAAACCACCCCTATGATCCACTCACCTCCTACCAGGCCCCACACCTTCAACACGTGGGGACTACAATTCCACATGGGATTTGGATGGGGACACAGAGCCAAACCATATTAGTAGCCTTGGAAACTGAAGGCTAGGTCTCCAAACTGAATATGATTGAATTGTTGACACCCTAGTGAATGTGGCTCAGTGTCAGAATTATTTGATATCAAAGAAAAAAGTTCCTTTCACTTCAGTTTTGAAAAGCAAATTCATTTCTTATACCTACTTTACCTTAGAGAGTAGGCTTATGAGCTGAGGCACTGGGATACACTGCTATTCTTCAGCAAATCCTAGGAAAGCACTTTGTACATAGCAGATAACACATGGACATTGTTGATTAACTGCTTACTAGCGACAGTAAAACAACTCAGGATTCCTGACTTTTAATATCAACAGTCTACCTAGTAAAACTGCTTCTCAAAAGCTTCCCACATTTTCTGTGCTTAAATGAAAATATACTTTTTTTTATGAGTAGCTGAATCCTTTTGCATAGACCATAACTTAGATATATGAAGACATTTATTGTCTTTCCAATTCTAATTTTCTAAATAATCTAAATATGTAAACGTCTCCATAATGCTTTGCTAGAGACTGTATGTAAATATCATTAGGCTTTCTATTTAAAAAAAAAAAGAAAAGAAAAAACAAGAAAACCTTTTAGGCACGTCTGTCTTTTAAAAAAAATACCATTTCAACCTCAAATTTGATGAGACATACACTTTGCTTTTTGGATGCCCTTTAATTTTTTTAATTCTAAGAAAAAAAATTTGAGGAGATTTAAAGTAGTTTAAGATGACATTTAAGAATATAATCTAACTTAAATTAGGATTGAGGTACTGCAAATGTAGACATTTTCTTCTGTAAACAAATAGAAAGTAGGACAACAAGCGGAATTCAAGGTAGCTCAAAAAATGCAGGAGGAAAAACACTTGAAAAGAAAATGGAAATACTGAGATAAAAAAACTCAACACATCATAAAAAGACTTTTTGGGAGAGGGACTGAGAAAAGTGGGAGGTAGATTAAATATACTGGTTGAGAAACCCGCATTAGAGAAGTAAGACTAGGGACTAAGGGTAAGGGGATGAGTGGAGAAGGCAGTGTGGCTTGAGTCAACGTTGAACTTCAGGAACAGGAGAAGAAGATGGGAAAGAGGAAAAGAAAGACTTTTAATCCCCTGTAGCAGGAGATGGAATAAGCAAAGAAGTCACTGTTTGCCCTCCAGCCTTCCATCCCTGCTAAGTGGCTACTATTGAATTAATCATCTGTAAGTCATCATTCTGGACTGGCATAGCCTTGGTTTAGGCTGTCTCATTTCATCCATATAATAGTCACCAGGGCTACTGAGTCCCTTCAAAACTAGTTATCAGCCAGATGTTGCAATCAAACATGTCTGTGCCTATACAACTGCTATGGTTTGAATGTTTGTCCCCTCCAAACCTCACGTTGAAATTTCATCCCGTGTTGGAGGTAGGGCATAATGGGAGGTGTTTGGGTCCTGGGGGGAATACTTCCTGAATACGTTAATGCCCTTCCAAGATTGGGGGAGTGAGTTCTCACTCTGTTAGTTCCCTCAATAGCTAGTTATTTAAAAGAGCCTGGCACCTTCCCTCTGTCTCACATTTCCTCTCTGTGTGTGACCTCTGCACACTCTAGCTCCCTTTCTGCCTTCAGCCATGAGTGGAGGCAGGCTCAGGCCCTCATCAGATGCAGACGCCCAATCTTAAACTTTCCAGCCATCAGAACTATGAGCCAAATAAACCTGTTTTCTTCATAAATTACTCTTAGTCTCAGGTATTCCTTTATAGCAATACAAAACGAACTAAGACAACTTTATTATTCTGCCCATGGTTTCTAATAAAACATTACCAAATTTTCTTCAAAAATGCCTCAGATCTATTTCAATATGGGTCAAATATTTTTCGAACATTTTGTAGAATGTATCTTTTTCTTCCCCATAAGAAATAGAAGCCATCAGTTAAAGATAGCTCTTAATTTACCATCATCACATGACAAACCTTCCCTTCCTTCTTCCTTTCCCTTTCCTTTCGTTACAAGAAAAAATGTCACCTTTGCTATCTAAGGTGAAGCCTCAACTCTGCTCTGAATTGCACATGCAGCAGCCTTTTTGAGCCTGACATTATAGATTATTGCCTCTCTCTTTCAAGTCATTAACCACGTACTTTCAACTGGGTCCTTTCTACTGGCATTTGTATATACTCAAGCCTCTCCAATTCAAAAAGCAAACATTTTTAAAAAAGAAAATAAAAGAAACCATTACTCAACTCCTCATCCAACTCCAGCTCTCAAGCTAATATTTGTCTACCTTTTACAACCAAACTTTAAAATTTCAACTAAATGCCCTCTCCATTGTCTTATCTCCCACTCACTTTTCAGCATTGAGACTGGCTTTTGTCCCAGGGCTGTATTCAAACTGCTCTAAGCAAGATCATAAAACTTTTCATGTCACAAAATCCAATGGTCAATTTGCTGTCCTCATTTCACTTGAATCAGCAGCATTAAAATCTGGACAATATTTTACTTGGCTTCTACAACACACTCTCTTGGTTTTCTCCTACCCCTCTAGATATTCCTTGTCATCTCCTCTAGTTCATCTTTATTTGCTTACAATTTAAAAGTGAGGTTCCCTGAGGCCTGACCTGAGCCCCAGTTTTTTTGCACCCTTTCATTCTCACAAGATGACAATGTCCAACAAGTTTATGGCTTTGATCACTGTCAGTATAACTACAATGTCCAAATTTATCTCTGAAATAGTCAACTCAGACTTCTCTAAAATGCATACCTACTACCAAGTGGATAATGAACCTCCACTTAGAAATTTTAAATTTACCTTAAATTCAACATGATCAAAACTGATTGCACAGACTTGTGCTTCTAGCCAAAATGAAATAACTGGAACCAGATGTAGCCCCTACCCTTTAATAAAATATTAGGAAATCAACCTTAGGAGTATATAAAAATAATAAACAATGACAATGAATGTGATCAATTCACCATATTAACGGTATAAACACAAAAACATAATTGGTGTAGAAAAAGCATTTGAAAAAATTCAACATCCATTCACAAAATAGATAAATAAATAAGTAAAGTCTCAGCTTATTAAGACTCTACAGAAATATCCTCAACATGATAATGGACATCTGTTGAAAAAATACATCTAAAATCATACCTAGTGGTGAAAGGCTCAATGCTTTTCCCCTGAGTCTGCAAGATGCAAGACTGTCCATTTCACTGGAAATTAGCAAGCTGATTCTAAAATTTGTATGGAAATGCAAAGAATTTAAAATAGCTACAATAATTGTGAAGAATAAGAGCAAATCTGAATAATTCATTAAATGTTTTCTAAACAAACTATCAAACTACAGTAATCAACAAAGCAAAGGACTGGCATAAAGCTAGATATAGAGATTAATCAAAAAAAGTGAAGAGTTTAGAAATGGTAGGTTGAATTTCTATAAAGATGCCAAGAAAATTCAAAGGGGAAAGGATAACTTCTCAACAAATGGTGCTAGAACTGAATATCCATATCAAGAAAAAAGACACTTGATTCTCACATCATGCATAAGAATTAGTCAAAGTGGACAACTGACCCAAACATAAATAATAAAACTATACAGCAGTACATGCAAGGATACAAAAATACTAGAAGAAAACCTAGGGAAAACTCTTCAGGACAAAACTCTTCTAGACAATGAATTCATGACTAAGACCTCAAAAGCACAAGAAACCGAAACAAAACCAGATAAATTAGTACTTAACTAAACTAAAAAACCTTAACACAGCAAAAGAAATAACAGAGTGAACAAACAGATAACCTGCATAATTAGAGAAAATATTGGAAAACTATGCATCCATCAGGGGACCAATATCCAGAATTTATAAGGAACTAAAAAAAAAAAAAAAAAACCACACACACAAATAACTATTAAAAAGTGAGCAAAAGACGGTTTTCAAAAGAAGATATACAAAGGGCCAACAGACATTTGAAAAAATACTTTACATCACTAATCATCAGAGAAATGCACATTAAAACCTCAATAAGACATCATCTTACACTAGTCAGAACCATTACTATTAAAAAGTCAAAAAATAACAGATGTTGGTAAGGATGCGGAGAAAAGGAATGCTTATACACTGTTGGTAGAAATGTAAATTTTTACAATCTCTATGGAAAACAGTAAAGAGATTTCTCAAAGAATTAAAAGTAGAACTATCATTGATCATCCAACAATCCCACTACTGGGTATCTACCCAAAGGAAAAGAAATCACTATATCAAAAAGATACCTGTACTCATATGTTTATCATAGCACTATTCACAATCTTTGCTAAAGATATGGATTCAACCTAAGTGTCTATCAGTGGATGACTGGATAAAAGAAATGAGGTATATATGGACAACAAATACCATTCAGCCGTAAAAATAATGAAGCATGTCTTTTGTAGCAACATGAATGGAGCTGGAGGCCATTGTCTTAAGTGAAATTACTCAGAAACAGAAATTCAAGTATCCTATGCTCCCACTTATAAGTGGGACTTAAATAATGTGTACACACAGAATATAGAATGGTAGGTCTAGTACACTCAGAAGGGTTGGGAAGAGAAACGGGGTGGGTGATGAAAAATTACTTAATGGGTACAATGAACATTATTCAGGTGATGGATACACTAAAAGCCAAGACTTCACCACTATACAATATGTCCATGCAACAAAATTGCACTTGTACTCCTTAAATGTATTTAAATACTACTACTAATAAAACTATTAGAAAAATTAAAGTGAAAATTTTCACAAAATTGAGGTAAACAAAGATGTTTAGAAAAGACACAAAAAGCACAGTTCATAAAGTGAATTAACAAATTGGAATTCACCAAAATAAGAAACCTCTTCACATATCATTATTAATAAAATATAAGTCAAGTCACAGATTGAGGAGAAAATATTTGGTAGATGTATCTGATTAAAGACTTTTACCTAGAATTTTTAAAGAATGCTTACAACTCATAACAATACAAACAGTCCAAATTTTAAAATGGGTAAAAAACTTGAACACAAATTCAGAAGAGAAGATATACAAACGGATAAATAAAAAGATGCTAAATCATATTACTCTTCAGGGAAATTAAAATTAAAATCAATGAGATATAACTACGTACTTACTAGAATTCCTAAAGGTAGAAACACAATACCAAGTAGGGCAATGATGTGAAGCAACTTAAACTCTCCTACATTGCTGTTGAGAATGCAAATTGCTACAACCACTTTTGAAATAATTTGGCAGATATATATATATCCCTTATGTGTGTGGGGGGTATACACACACATATGTACATATGTATGTACACTTATAAAATATAAATATGTGTATCTACCACATAATCCAGCAATTCTATTACTAGGTATACTTACCCAAGAGATATAAAAACACATGTTCACACAAAGACTTGCACTCAAATGTTCACCGCAATTTTATTCATAGTAGCCCAAAATTGAAAACAACCTAAATATCCATCAATAGGTGACTGAATAAACAAACTGTGGTGTAGCAATAAAATAAAATACAACTTGGCAATAAAAATAAACTACCGATGAACACAGTGATATGAATGAATCTCAAAACTATTATACTGAGCAATAAAAGCCAATCCCAAAAGATTACATACAACGTGATTCCATTTATTGAAATTCCAGAAAACACAAATCTAACCTATAGTGAGAAAATAGATCAGTGATTTCCTGGAGCCAGAGCAGGGTAAGAGGACTGTAAATGGCACAAGGAAACTTTTTAGGTGATGGAAAAATGCTGTATCTTGATTGTGACTGTGATATACAGGTTTATATATTTGTCAAAACTCATCAAATACTCATTTACACTAGGTGCATATTATTATAAGTTATTCTTTATTAAAGATTTTTTTAAACAATCAATGCCTGGTCTCTCCTTCCACCCTAGCACACACCCTTCAAAACCAAGTCCTCCTTAAGTTATTTGAAATCTTGGTATAATGTTTTCCTACTTCCATATCCTTCAACACTCATGTTCATGCAATCATTATATTCTGTTTACCTTCAAAATATCTCGGTGTCTTGACATATCTTATCTCCACTGGCTCTTTTAGGCCTATGCCCTATTAGCTCTTACTCACATCTCTTGTGACATCTCAGCAGACACTCTCATGTCCTTCCAATCTATTTTCCACCGTCAGCCAAGTGCAGTACCCATTATGACAACCCTCTAAAAACTGTGCAATCCATACCGTGATCAAAGAAAGCCTCACGTGGCCTGGCCCCTGCATGCCTCTCCAATCTATTTCAGTTATCCTCTAGGCCTCCACACTCCAGCACAGTGGCCTTTTTTCAGTCCTTGAAGAGACTGTGTTTCTTCTCTCTTTAAGACCTTCTCACTTGCTGTGCTCCCTACTCATATATCCACCCACCCAAACTCTTGCTCATCCTTCTGATTTCTTCTTAAATATCACTTCCCCAGGAAAGCCTTCCCTGCTCCACTCCCCCAGCAAGTCAAAGCCTTGTGACACAGGCTTTCATAATACTCTGAATCTCTCCTTCACAGTGTCTGCTTTCATTGGAATTGTATAGTTATTTTTGTAACTTATTGTTTAATGTCTGTAGCTCCTGTTGGATTTAAACTTCGCAAGACAGTGGCCCTGTCCATCTTACTACATTTCGAGTAACTAGTATTAAAAGGTTCAACAAACATGAATGAATGAACGAACGAATATAGCCTATGACAAAGAACCTAGTGAGCCCATAGTGACAATAAAATAGTCAACAACGACCTTCTCTGAGAATAAGTAGCTTCTTTAATCACTAAGATTTTGCTTCTAAAATGAGTCCAGAGAGACCCAGGACTCAGCCTTGAATAAACAAGCCTATAAAATATGAGTGTCATTTTATCTTTAAGGACTTATTCATTGTAATCTCTGTTTTAACATCTGAAAAAGACGGACTCATTACCTAGGATGGGACAACGTGCATCTAGAATAACTTAAATGAATACAAATATATAAAATATGTAATGATTCATGAAGTCATAATAATACTAAAAAAAACACTGGTCACCACTAGAACTTGCTTGGGCACCAATTTCTTACCCTGAAAACTGATAATAAATGTGGAAAAAATCAAATATTTAATATGCCTTTTCAGGAGTTTGGAGTAATCAAAATAATTCTAATAAATGCACAAGGAATCATTTCTATGATGGTGACAAACAAATTTGCTTACTATCTTTAAGCCTCATTTGACTTGGTCTCTCCACAAAACATTTCAAACAACACATCCTCCATGGCAAAGTCAGAGATGCCTTCCGTATTTCCAAGGATTTTGCATGTCATTAGATAAATAGACTGAAGTATGTATGAAGAGAGTCTCAACATAGAGGTAGCTTTGGGGATATTTTGTGGAGAATGTTGAAGGCCAGCACAAATTTTGTGCTTAATTTGGTAGGTGGTGGAGAGCCACAGATTTTCTCTCTAATGGTGCAACATTATCAGATCTGTACTTTATAAAAATAAATCTGACAACAAATTTTAAAATAGACTGTAGAATAGAGGGACTAGAGGTGGGGAAAGAGTTATGAAGTTATTACAATATTTAAGGAGGCTGTCATAATGGTCTGAAGTGGGGTGATAGTCAGAATGGCAAATTCAGAAGCCAGAGGGGAAGTACAACTAGACAAAATCTAACAGCTGAAATTAAAAAGGAAAAGCATAAATGTATGAAATGGTATCACAGTGTGATGACTGATGATTGATAAATGACATGATAATAATGACTGTCAGGATTCAGTTTACAAGTTCTAAACAGCTAAAGATTCACAACATTCTGTTGATAAAATGAAATGTGAAATGACTAAGCAATACTACTGCATCAGTCTAATCAAGTAATGGAAACCACTGGAATATAATAAGACAGAAAGACTCATAATGTAAAGAATTAGTTACATGGGTGGCAAAAGAACTAAAATTCAAAGGACAGTGAGGCAACCTAGACACTAGCACCAAAAGGAAGCAACTACCATGCCTAAACCAGAGAGAAAGAGAGAAGGTGGTACAACTAGAGCCAGGGAGGCCAGGGTCACTCATTGAAAGATGAAAGCATGACAAGCCAGTACAATGGGAGCTGAGGCTTCAGGGGAGACACAGCTGCTGCCGGAGATGATTCATAGGCAGAGATGGAAGGGAAGAAATTATTTGAATTATCTCTCCTTCCCACCTGCTAATCTCCTACTAGAACAAAGACCAATTATAAGCCAGCTGACAGGAGAATCAGAGAAATGCAAACTTCAGGGGTCATCCCTGCTACATTACAGAGGATGGAGAGTAGATGTAAGAGCAAATAGACTGAGGGCCAGCACAACTGTACAAGTTAGGATGAACGGCTTCACATTTTCAGCATAAGACTAAAGAGATACTAGTATAAAATAAAGCAAATTAAGTAAAAATTCTGTAATCTTAAATTTGAGTTGTAAACGTCAGTCTAAACTCATGATTTATTTGCAAGTGTGCATTTCCCAACTGTATCTTCTGAAAAGGCTAAATGCAACGACAATGCAGTAGCCAGGAGCTCTTCTGGCACTCAGATTATGGTCTCTAAATACCATTCCCCTACTGAAATGGAGCGAAGTTCTTTTAAGAATCACTCCTCTAGATATACAGCAAAATGAACCTGGGACATCTTATTGTGCCAGAGAGCAAGGACATTATCAAGGACACTATGTTGTGCCAAAAAACACCAGAGCCAATATGAAGGAGTTCCCACTGACCTAAAATGGGACAATGTGCATTAAAAAAAATAACTACTGCAATGAACTGGAACACATTAAAATATTATAATCCCAAAATAAATTGAACCTGCATCTAATCAAGCCTCAATGTCAAATTATATAAATTTATATGAAATACAAGAATAGAGCTGCAAGTTAAATGACCATGAGAAGACAGTCAAATCCAAAATATGGAACATTCTACAGTGTAAATGACACAGTGTTTCCAACAAATCAATGATATTAAAAAAGAAGAAAGACTTAAGGAATATATCAGCCAAATGTGATGTGTGGACGTTTTTTAATAATGATTCAAACAAACCAACTATAAAAAGACATTTTTGAGATAATTTATACAAAGTAAATATAGACTGGGTTTTTGAAGATATTAAGGAATTATATTAATTTTGTTCACAGTGGAAAACAATGATAGTTATCAAAAAATATAAAAGATAAAGGGTCTTAAAAATAATGTGTAGCTACTCACCCAATGATGCTCACAGTTGGTTTGAAAAATCTGGGTCTGAATCTTAAGAAGTGGTTTCCAAAGCTGAGTGTCAGAATTACCTGGGTGGCTTTTTAAAAATCAGATTTATTAACCTCATATGGAGATTCTAATTCAGTTTAAGGATGACACCAAGCACTTTCTCCAACTATCCTGATAATCATCTAGTTTTGAGGATCATACTACTCTGATGCCAGTGGAGTTACTGGAAGGTTAAGTCTCATGCCAAGACCATCAAGCTGAGTCGTTTTGTTTATACCACTGTTTCCATACAGCCTGGCAGCTATCCATTAGGAAACCTGCCCACCAAGTACCAGGTTTACCACTCACTCTTACCAAAGTGATCTGTCTTTATCTGAAAGATCCCTTCAATGGTAGTAATTATTGTAATACTAATTATTGTAAACTTTCCAAGTACTTTTATGTATACTATAACTTTTGCAACTATCTTATAAAGCAGATATCATTATCTCTACTTTATAGGTAAGAAAACAGACTTGAAAGTTAGGGTCCTTTGCTTACATACAGCTAATGAATAAGGGGTAAGGTTTAAGCCATAATCTTTCAGATTCCAAAGACCACATTCTTTCTATGATACTATATAGTTTCCCTAGGAATAAGCAGGGAAAAAAATGTTCCCTGTCATATGCACTGCTTCCTTTATATCTACCTTCTGAATTTGTGCTTCTCCAGTCAGCTTTTGGATGGCAGCTGCCACAGGAGAAGGCCCAGCAAAGGACTGAACAATAGCTAATATTTGATTACAACAAGGAAGAAAACTGACAGGACAAAAAATAAAACCACATGAATTAAGGTCCTATGGCAACTGCATTATCAATATTAATCATATGACTTCAGAATGACTCCTTATTCACCATATCCAACCTGATAAATTGGAATTATTTCTTCCTACGCATAAATGATATGTAGGAATGTCTATGTCCAAATTTCATGCATCATGAATTTCACAGCAGAAACCCAGCTAACGTCAACATTTTCATATCCTAACATTTTTAATAAATCTATAGAATCAAAGGTATAAACCCAAAAATTATTAGCCTTTCAGTTGAGGTATAAACAAGACTGAATACTTTTATTTACCATTCCTTGCTGAAGCTATTAGCTAATAGCCTTACTTTATGAACAGATATTTATTTCCTTTGAACTGCTTTCCCCACATCAAGGCAAAAGTACTCAATATCTTTGAGAAACTAAACTGTTGGGCATAAAACCAAACTTTTGTTAGTATAATTTTAATCATCACTTTATTATATACTGAAAATATACATGTACTCATGTAAGTTAAATATTCAGAACAGTCAAAAATCAAATTCCCAAACACTTGTGCCAAACTGCTAAAAAATTTTATTTTTCATCCTCATCTAGACATGACACAGAACAGCTTGCCATGATACTGCCCTTCTCAGTAAGTATAAATTGCACACAGTAGGGGATTTAATTCCCAGACCATGGAAAGCTAAACCAATGAGAAAAATCAATCCAAAAGACTGCCGTTGGCAGCCCAATCATGAATGTAGTTATTTTCCCTTAAGCCAAAGTCATGATAGAGATTCTTTATTCTTTCTAGTTTGTCCTAGAAAACTAATACATGGGTCAAACAATAATTTTCTGAATTTGGACCACTGTTGCAGCCAATTAAGATAATTGTGAAGCTACTCAATCTCTGAGTCATTTCTCAGTAATAGAATTTGTGGCAAGTCAGGAGGAATGATATGGTTTGGCTCTATGTCCCCACCCAAATCTCATCTGAGATTGTAATCCCCATGTGTGAGGGAGGGACCTGGTGGGAGATGATTGAATCATGGGGGCAGTTTCCCACATGCTGTTCTCATGATAGAGAGTTCTCATGAGATCTAATGGTTTAAATGTGGCAGTTTCACCTCCTCTGTCTCCTGCTGCCATGTATGATATGTCTTCCTTCCCCTCCCAATCATAGAAGCCATCATGACTGTAAGTTTCCTGAGGTCTCTCCAGCCATGTGGAACTGCGAGTCAATTAAACCTCTTTTCTTTATAAATTACCCAGTCTCAGGTAGTATCTTTACAGCAGCATGAGAACAGACTAATACAGATAATTGGTACAGGGAATGGGGTACTGCTGTAAAGATAACCTGAAAATGTGGAAGTGACTTTGGATATGGGCAACAGGCAGAGGTTGGAACAGTTTGGAGGCTTCAAGAGACAGAAAAATGTTTAGAACTTCCTATAGACTTGTTCAATGGTTTTGACAAAAATGCTGATAGTGATATGGACAATGAAGTCCAGGCTGAGGTGGTCTCTAATGGAAATAAGGAACTTATTGAGAAGTGGAGTACAGGTCACTCATGTTATGTTTTTGAAAAGAGACTGGCAGCATTTTGCCCCTGCCCTAGAGATATGTGGAACTTTGAACTTGAGAAAGATGATATAGTGTATCTGGCAGAAGAAATTTCTGGCATGATTGGTTTTGAAATGTGAAAAAGGCATGAGATTTGGGAGGAGCCAGGGGTGGAATTACATGGTTTAGCTCTGTGTGCCCACCCAAATTTCATCTGGCATTATAATCCCCAAGAGTGAGGGAGGGACCTGGTGGAAGGTGATGGGATCATGGGGGCAGTTTCCCACATGCTGTTTTTATGATAGTGAAGTAGTTCTCATGAGATCTGATGGCTTTCTCCTGCTGCCATGTAAGACACACCTTGCTTTCCCTTCACCTTCTGCCATGATTGTAAGTTTCCTGAGGCCTTTCCAGCCATGCAGAACTGTGAGTCAATTGAATCTCCTTTCTTTATAGATGACCCAGTCTCAGGTAATAATTTTGTAGCAGTATGATAATAGACTAATACAAAAAGGTTTTTGTTTGGGAGCAGAATTACAAGAGTTCTTAATTGTCTAAGCATGTGTTGCCCAAGAAACCTTAGTGCAGGAGTTGCATGGAGAAGCAAGTTGTTATAACTGAAAATATTCACTAAGCCACTGACCTCTGAAACAGGCTCCCCCTCCCAATCTTCATTTTGTTCCAGGCAAAATTTTTTAATCAACTTCTTGTTGATTGCTTACAATAGCCAAAAGTAAAATGCAAAACAACTGCAAAATGAAATTGGAAATCTTATAAAAGATCCAGGGTTATAGAAAGTCACTGGAAGCAGCATTGAAAACTTGCCAGAATCATGTGCAAAACCATGGACATATGACTTCTGGGATGATTAGACCAAGGGACAGACAACAAAGTTTTCAGAGGAAAGTGGTTTCATAATTTTGTTTTGATTTTTAATATAAAGCCTCAATCAATTTTTTAAACTAGTTATCTGGAAAAGTTTATTCCCATTCTAAGTAGAATCACATGTAAGTGTCATATTCCAGCTCCAGGAACTGTCAGATAATGAGGGCTTCCTTATATCACCTTCTCAATTCTTCTCTGCCTGAGGGGACACTGGTTTAAGGTATCTCACAGTCCCGAGTTCCTAATTTCCTTATTTTATTAAAATGATAATATGACTTACATATTTTTAGGAAATCAATTTTCCATAATTCTCATTTCTGTGTTTTTTTCAACCAGGCTTTAAAGACAGAATTGACTGAACCCATCTACCATAATTTTGTGGTGGGAGACTTGCTGCATGTCTATTATTTCTTGCTATATTACTCTTATAATTTAACATTTCCTCTTTTTATCCTTTGTTTCCTGGAATCTGTTATTTATGCTTAATTATGTTTTCTTCCCTAAACCTATGCAGCTCTGAACTCTTAAATGCAAGAATAATCTGAACAGCATGAACTTAATTTTTAACTCTAATAACATTTTTCAAAATAAAGAGTAGCCATTTAAAACATGTCATTTACTTTGAATTTGGCAGTCTTAAGGAAAAAAAAATAAATAGGGACAAACTAGAATCCATTATGCACCACAGACCAGTCTTCATTATCTATGGCAAGCCACAATCAGCCTTCTCTGAAATACAGCAAATCTGAGGCCTGGATTTGGAATCGGGGTCTTGCTTTGTTAGAAAAAAAAAAAAGTTAACAGGGACACAGCTGTTTCTCAGAAGATGAAGTTGGGACACCCTTGTTCACTTTCAAAGTGGTCGGGCAAATCTGAGATTCACATGCTAACAGAAAATGCTTTCCCCTCTCGCTTGTTGCTACTCATCTCAATTCCTTTGCTTAGGCTATAATGAGAAAGTTACTTTTACTGTATTTTGTTCCTTTTAATTATTTCTTCTCCTTTTCCAAGCTTTCCAAGTCATCTGGTCTTTCATTCACTCATTTCTCAAATATTAGTACTGAGTATCTATCACATGCCATTCTGCTCAGTGCTAGAGACACAATAAGACAGACAGACATGGTTCAAGAAGCTTAGGATCTAGTAGGTGAAACAGACAACAAATTGACAGAAGCTAATGAAAGCAGTACACTGGAAATACTGTGTGGGAGAGATGAAAGTGAGGAGGAATCTCACTTTATTTGGAGGGTCAGATAGGGACTTTCTGAGAACACGGCATTTAAGCTGAGATTTGAAGGACAGGAGGGAGCCATGCCTTCCTGGCCTTGCAAGTACCTGAGGAAGAGGTTGCCAAGCAGAAGAGCTGATGTGATTATGCCAAGAAATGAAAAGGTCTGGGCACTCTACGACATGCTTCTGTGGCTGGAGTGGATGAATGGACAAGAGGAGTCCCAGACGTTCACTGGCAAAAGCAGGGCACATAGCATGATCAGTCCCCAGACCCACATTCCCCAAGTAAGGCCCTTGGTAGAGTAATAGCTGGAATCTTTCAAGAATTGAATCAGTCCCATAAATCTCTACCAATGTTTTAAAAAGCAGATAACAAGCTGGGCATAGTGGCACATGCCTATAGTCCCAGCTACTCAGGAAGCAGAAGGATTGCTGGTACCCAAAAGTTCAAAGCCAGTAGTGCAAACTATAATTGTGCCTGTTCACAGGCACTGCAGACCGGCCTGGGCAGCATAAGAAGACCCTGTCTAGGGCCGAGCGCAGTGGCTCACGCCTGTAATCCCAGCACTTTGGGAAGCGGAGGTGGGCAGATCATGAGGTCAGGAGTTTGAGACCAGTCTGACCAACTGGTGAAACCCCATATCTACTAAAAATACAAAAATTAGCCAGGCATGGTGGCGCACGCCTGTAACCCCAGCTACTCAGGAGGCTGAGGCAGGAGAATTGCTTGAACCTGGGAGGCAGAGGTTGCAGTGAGCCGAGGTCACGCCATTGCACTCCAGTCTGGGCAACACAGTGAGAGTCTGTCTCAAAAAAAAAAAAAAAAAAAAAAAAACACAACCCTGTCTCTAAAAAAGCAAACAAAATCCCAGCACTTTGGGATGCCAAGGCGGGCAAATCACGAGGTCAGGAGATTGAGACCATCCTGGCTAACGCGGTGAAACCCCATCTCTACTAAACATACAAAAAATTAGTCGGGCATGGTGGCGGGCGCCTGTAATCTCAGCTACTCGGGAGGCTGAGGCAGGGGAATGGCATGAATCCGGGAGGTGGAGCTTGCAGTGAGCCGAAATCGTGCCACTGCACTCCAGCCTGGGCGACAGAGCAAGACTCCCTCTCAAAAAAAAAAAAAAAATTAATAAATACAAACAAGATAAACTGGCATTTTTTCACCCTTCTTGGGTTTTTTTTTCTTAATTCTCTATAATGTGTATGCTACTGAATGACAAAGTAGTCAAAAAGTGTTATCTTCCTGAAAGTTCTAGCTGACTAAATGAGGTGGGCTGCCAAGAAAAGTATCTTTATTGAGACAGATGCACTCATTAAGCACATGAACTTTGGCATCCAGGCAAATTCTGGGTGTGTACACTACTTCCACCTCATTTTATCTCTGTGAGTTGGATATTATCTCCATTCATCCTCATAGATTTATCCCTTAGCTTCCTCTTTCCAAAAAGTAGGCCTAACTACGAGACTAAATAATACATGTAAACCGTTTAATACAGAGCCTAGTACATAAAAGTACTGACTAGGCATTAGCTGCTATCATTATAATTTCATGTTGTTATCATATACTCTATCAGGCACTCTATTAAGATTTAACTTCTGGGTAAATCAAGAACTTGTTGCTAAGTACATTTGTGCTCAGAAAGTTTCCTTCATTAAGAAAAAATGGCAAAAATTACTAAAGAAGAGAAAATATCTACTATGCTGCAATAAAGGTGTTCAACACTTCAAAGATCAATGTAAACAGTCACATCTTGTTACAGATCTCACCTCCATGAAATAGCACCTTGACTTGTTAAATCACTGTTACATGAATTCCAGTGGGCCTGATTTACCTTAAAATCTGTAATGATTCAACGAAGAAAGTGTGAGAACCAAATGGGATTATTTCAAGCATGAACTAAAACATTTTGATATCAATGGTAAAGATGGTCAAAATATTAATAGAATTTGAATTGTAGGAAAGGCAAAACAAATTTTAAAGAGAAAAAAATTAAAATCAAAATGTAACATTGTTCATCTTGCTACCATAATATTTTAAAACATTATAAATATCAGAGAAGTGCCCACATATTTCCTGGTCTGTTAACTGATAGGCATTTTCTTATATACAAAAAAAATTAAGGTCTTAACATAAAATATAGGCAAGACATACATCTTCTGGACATAAAAAACATTTTAGCTAAGTGAAAAGTCTATCAAAATTTCACCTAGCTTCCTCCTGAGCTCTGAACATAAGTCTGCAACTTTCACAAAGACCTTTAAAAACAGCTAACATTTCTGCAAACTTCATAAACAATTTTTAAAAATGTATTAAACATATGAATAACAGAAATTTAACATGATGAAAATATAACAGGCAAAAAGATTTTTATGTTTAACACATCATTGCTAAAAAATGATGTGTTAAATAATTCTAATCATAAAAATATGACTACCTGTCATTTTTTTTAGATCAATGATTTAGACTTTACTAATTTGGAATTAGAGAAGATTTAGGTTGAGTCAGGGTTTATGTTTTTATCATCCATTCAAAAAGGAAGTTTACTCGGTAAATTCATATGATGAAAACATTTTCAGGAAAAAAAATAACCCATTCAAAAGAAACTATTTTGTGAAATCTAAGAATGCCCATTTCCATATAAATAAATCTGAGCTTTGTGTAAAACTAATTGTAAATCTTTTTTTCACTGTTCACTAAAGCGGGTGTATAGAAATCTAACTAAAAATGTTCCAAATTTTAGGTAGTGTTTGAGCGATTATAGATATTTGAAAATAATAGAACTACAATTTAAAATATTTATAATAAAGACATTTTACTAATTCCAACTGATCTTTCCTCACCTTCCCTCCAGATTTAACATTGCTCTGTAGTTCGGGATGGGAATAGGTGAGAAGAGGCTAGTTAGAAAGTCAGAGTTGACAGATTAAGAATTAATGAGTAATTTTTTTCATAAACCGGGCATGAAACTGTTACATGCACTTGGGCAGAGAGATTATATTTACATTCGTCTACAATCGTTCTTCTTATTCTTAAGAAAAATTTAAATATGATAAGATAGGTCATTTTCTCCATTTGGTTTGCTCCAAGGAGGTTGTTGATTTCTGGCAAATAGATCTTAACTATTATTATTTCATTAGATAGTAATTTCTAAAAATTGAGAATTACTTTTCTTCTTCAAACCAACTACATCTTGTACAATGCTCTGGATATTGTAGGAGTCCCACAAAAGTTCATCAAATTCAATTGAAAGACTAAAATTATTCAGTAATCTTAGATTCTTCAATACCAAAGCATTAAGATAAAATCAGACAAGAGCACTGAATTCTGAACTAATTCAATAAAAGTCATAAATTATGAAGTACTTTCACTAACACATGGCTACATATGGGCACCTAATTTAAAAATGGCTTAGTTATTATAGGACAAAAATAACATGAATATCATAGAATTTTCAAAGGAGCTTTATAATATGTGTAACTTGCTAGAATTGGGGTTATCAAATTTAATATGAGCAGCTCTCATCAAATTTGAATTTAATGAATGCAGTTGTGAAACAGGCAAATCCAATACACTGCGAATAGTCTAAACTCTTAATTCATTCCACAGATATGATTTACCCCTAATAGCCAGAAGCATCACTTCTAATAGCTCATGTTATGGCAGAATGGATTATGTTGTATTCATTCTACCTCCTGGAAGGAAGCTAGCATCCATAATAGTACCATTCAACTGTGTGTTATAAATAAAGCACAAGCCAGCAGAACTTTTATAACATAAAATGTGAAGATATTTAAAACATAAATTTAGTAGGTTGTGACAGATCAGAGACTTCTCTCTTTCCACTGAAGGGATATATTTTTTGATTCAGATCTTTCAAATCCTAGTACCGAAGCTCAGCTACAAACTTACCCAGGACTGGAAAAACGTGTCAGCATCTGTGCTGTACTTTGAGACTCAACTCACTATTTCTATAAACATGTATGTACACAGGCAATAGACGTCTCTACAAAGAGTAAATTTATTGTTCATTTAACAAGGAGGATGTGTCAGCATTTGAGGATGTTTTGGACACTTACACTTCTTTTTCCGAGAGGAATGTGTACCAAGCAGAAGGGCTCCAGATTGCTAAGAGCTCAAGCTCTCTTTTTAAATATTCCACTCCTCAGAAAATTCCCCATCAGATATAGGCAATTTCTAAAAGACTTTCAATCTAAGGATATTTACATATATTTCTGAAAAAAAAGAATAATTGCATATTAGCTTTAAAGAATGTATACAAGAATTAGATCACAGGGTAAAAGTCACATTATCCTGCAAAGAGCATAGGTTTTAAGGTCATTCAGACCTCCAAGTTCAAATATGAATTCTGTTAAAAACTAGCTATGTGATCTTGGATGACTTAACCTATGTAAGCCTTGATTATCTCACCTATAAAATGAAGATAAAAGCAGGACTGTTCTAGGAGTTGGAGTTTATACACATACACATGAATAAACATACACACACACACACACACACACACACACATTCCATATAGTCAGGTCATTAGCACAGTGCCAGAGAGTAGGCACTTTGCAAACTGGAGCTATAAATGCCTAGTAATGTGGACACCTCTAAGTTGTATAGGCACTATCTGCTCATGTTCTCACCACCTCACTACATTACAGGCCATTACAGACAGGAACTATGTCATATCCAATTCTGTAATCCCAAGAGCTAACAGAACACATAGCATATAATAGAAACTAATAAACTGCTACTTATATTTGGTAATCGCAGTTGGCTCCTCCTGTATGTGAATAGATTTTATCAAGTAAATTAAACATAAAATGAAGAATGTTCATTCTTAACCTAATAAATTTTCTCCTTTTTTAAACTTAGGTTACTTGGCTATGATAATGAGCTGTTGTTTTTCTACTTAAAGTTAAAATTTAAAATTCTTCCATTGTTTTGCCATCTTTGGGTTAGTCTGGGTCCCTTTCCAAAATTTACTTTGCTTTGCTATTAAAAAAAATAAAAACAGAACTATGAATCCTGAATACCAGGTTAATTTCTTCTTTGATTCAAAATGCAATAAAATTTCTGGGTAAAAAGTTAAATAACTGAGTTTTGCCTAGAGGCAATCTTCTTCATTTACTGTCCTTTGTGAAAAAGTAAAGAAATTAAAATGTTTTTTACCTGACTCTAAACCCACAGGAAAGTTTCAATTTAGAGTTTGTACTAATTGCTTAAGCTCCTTTCCTTTTAAAAATGAGACCCTAATTTTTTAACAACTTGCCAAGATTGCAGCAGCCTGTTTGACACAAATCAAATATTTACTTTCTCCCTCTCTCCCTTCTCCAAACTGGTTATCCAATCCCAATCAAAAGTATACAAGCAGCACCGCCAATTCCCTCTTCACAAAGAATGTTGAAAACAGATAGCACAAGAGAGTTTCCACAGCCCTTAATGGTTCTGTGCAGAGCTGCAAAGCCCTTGCTTCAATCTACCTCTTCCAAACAAGAAAATCATGTAATCGAATCCTCCTCCCCACCCATTGCATTCTTTTGAAATATTATTTTTTTGTTAATTTTATATAATTGGGCCAGTATACCCAGAGGCTCGAATATTCCCTACACACATCATCTCTTAGATAATCACATCAGTTAGAATCTGCAGAACCTTTCCATTCCCCACACGGGGTCCAGAAACCTGTATTTTCACAAGCACTCCAAATGATCCTCATACAAGAAATACTGCTCCAGCCCTTCACTTGGAGAATATGCAGCCCAGGCAGGCAGATTTTCTTCATGGCTTCTCATTTGTACAAACAAGCTGAGGGTTCCTGTCATCTGACTGATCCCAGGGCCAGGATCTGAATGACTTGGTGTTTAATGGGATCACAACATTTCCATTTCATTATAACTAGTATTTGGGTTAATAAAGCATTTGTCTCCTGGAATTTGACCTGCATCACTATAAATTTTAAAAATTGTAACACACACATACACACATATGCCAAGGCAACTTAAGGAAAAGCCCAAAGAAAAGAGATAAAACAACTCTCTTTAGTGATGAAAAGCACTGAAGAATACCCAAAAGCACAACCTACCTGAAAGAATACCCAAAAGCACAACCTACCTGAAACCCAACTTTCAGCTCACCCTCTCTATCTTAAACAAGAAGAAAATCAGAACAAAGAAAACAGAGTCCAATGCAATTAACAGCAGTGATAATAACAAAAACATTTTTTCTGTCCTTACTAACACTGGCACTCTGTCAAATGAGCCACATATATTATTTAATCCTCACAACAATATTCCCCATTTCACAGATAAGAAACCATAAGCAGACAGATATATGCGACATGCCCAAGGTCTTCTATAATAATAAGTGGCAGAGGTGGAACTCCAACTTAAGTGTGTCTGACCTCTGAGCCCACAAATTCTAACTACTTTGTTGTGCTGACTTCCAGCCCATCAGCTTAGATCTGGTGGACAGTGGAAAGAACAATGTGTTCTCATAGTTTCATAATTGTAAGTTATCCAGAAACTTCTCCCATGAACCAAGACACCGTACTTTGTACATTAAGTTTGACAGTATCTGGAACACCTCACATACCTATTGAGGGCCTCATGTTCTTCCTACCACAGAAAAGAGATAACAAAATGTAACCTGAATACATCCAACTTTGAGGCTAACTATGACAGTCACAGTACCTCATAGTAGTCACATTAGTGTGGTACCATCTTGAAAAATGGAGCCATGAAAGCAAAAATCTCAGAAAGAAAAGAGCAGTGAGCAAACTGCCTAAGTAGACCTATTTTTTAAAAAGTAATCTTGGCATATATTCTTCAAGCAATATTCACTTACCCCAAAGCAAAGATTTTAAGTTTCAGCTTTGGAATCAGTTGCTTTTTTTAAAGTCATCAAACCTCCTCAAGATAATCATCAATCTCTCATCAGCACCCTCCACTGCAAGTACATCATTACGATTGTTTTCCTTTATCTGCACTAAATCTCTGTAGCTCATGGAAAGCCTGTGTTAGAGTAGACCAAGACTGGGCAGTAGGCAGAAATTCATGGAAAAAAAGAAATACACAAGTCCTTAACTTTAAGCTCTTTCTATTGGAAGTTATATAGAGTGAAAAAGTCAGAGTAGCTGGAAAGGCCAAGTGATCCCTAGTAAACATAGTAAACATTACACAGAATCCCATGGAAGCCATGTCACAAGTGGGGACAATGTACCACTCATGCTAGAAGCACAGGTTCCCTCACAGGCCCATGGATCAATGTTTTCCAGGGCAGCCCCACTCTGCTTGCTGGCTGGGTTGCTCTGCATCTCCAGGGAAGCATATGCCTAGGCTATTTACTCTCTAGTCGAGTCATGTTTTGCCAACAACAAAGTCAGAACTAATTTATGTGCACCCAGAAATATATTGCATTGCTCATATAAATTCAATATTCAATCAAGACTATGCAGAGTAATCTTACTCTATTTCAGCTTTTCTCAATCTCAGCACTATTGACATCTTAGACTGGTTAATTCTTTGATGTGAAGGGCCATCCTGTGCATTGTAAGAGGTTTAGTGGCATCTCTGGTCTCTATTCATTAGACAGTAGCAAACCCTGTCCCCAACCCCACAGTCATGACAACCAAAAAATGTCTCCAGACATTGCCAAATGTCCCTGAGACAGTAAATCTCTTCCAGTTGAGAAACACTGTTCTATTTTCCCAATTGTCCCTTATCAATGGTGTTGAAAGGCAAATATAATATTTCTACACTACAATGTAACTACTTAAAAGATATTTCACACCCCAGGTTACTATGAGCCTCAGTGATTCTGACTTATTCTGTCTAACTTCAAGTGCTCTGCCCTTCTTATTCTAGTGCTGTTACCTGTATTTAAAATGCCCTTGGGTGGAGTATGAGGGGCCCACTGCCAGGGCCCTGACTGATTTCCATCTCTCCATTTCCTTTTCTGAACACCTGGGGCCCTTGAACGCCACCCAGCTTTAGGGTCACCTCCAATTTTGTCTCTCAAGAACTGATCTTGATTTGGCAAGGAGGAACACGATCCTCATGTTCTGGTAGTCAGTGTCAAGTTACTCCTGCTGTTTGTCATTAAACCCATCCTTGTGACTCACTTTTGAAAGCCAGGCATGTGCCTTGAACTGGAGACAAAGTCTCCATTTATCACTCCATGTTGATAATATAAGTTTTTTTTTTCCTACACTTTCATCATTGGTCTCATGATGTATGACCCTCTAGGATTATGACCCTGAATTATTCTTACCAGTCCCAACTCAGAATTTGTGATTGTCTGCATGCTGACAGCAATGTTAACTCAATGTTATTTTGTCTGCTCCTTGGAATTCCAAATATTACCTGCTTTGGAGGTGACCATCACTGAGCTTCCACAATTTGTCAACCCTTGCTCATTAGACCTTGCTGCACCTATATGGTGCCAATGGCTATATTAGGCCACTACCAGCTGCCTTCTCACCAACCCTGCAGCTCTCATCTTTAGCCTGCCTGTCTCTTTCTGTAAACCTAACCTCTCCCCAGTGCCCAACCCACCCACACAACTGAGGGGTTTACACGTCCAGATCTTGGCTCATGACATTCTAGATGCCCTGGCGAAGCTATGGCACTCAGACCTGAGTAGATGCTAGAATTCATATTCAATTAATTCTTCTAGATAGTTTACCTTAATTTTACTCAAGACTTAAGCCAGAATGTTGCTTTCTCTAGTCAGATAATCCAAAAAATTGAAGATTAGAAAATGTACAGAAACAGGATCCCCAGTCCTACTTCACAATGAACCTAACATTTGAATACATTATCCTTTTTACTCTCACATATTTTCTTAGGAAATGAAAGACTTTCACAGTTCTCACACCTATCACAACACTTAATTGCATCAATTTCTCTACCTCATCTCCTTCCTTCTTCATAGCTACAGTGAGCATAAAATTTAAGTACAGATACCTCAAAAAGAAATAAAAATAAAAAGACCTTAAAAGTGTTAAAATCCATTAATAATTTAATTTCAGCATCTGTATGGAGAAGTATGCTCATTGTGGAGAGAACTTTATAACAGGTTACTGTTTGCAATCCTCTGCCTTTATGGAGAGCTACATCCAAACCAGCTCAGGCACAGACCAAGACTAGACTATGGCACTACCCAATAATGAAGCATTAGCCTGGGGCTTCACAAAAATAGGACCCACTGGAGTGCAACAAATGCTTTCAGAACTTCCCAGAAGCTGGTCAAGAACTAATACTAGTTGACGTGTGTGTGTGTGTGTGTGTGTGTGTGTGTTTAAAAAAAAAAAAAAACAGACCAGGTCTTGGTCTGTCACTCAGCCTGGAGTACAGTGGTGTGATCATAGCTTACTACAGCCTGGACTTCCTGGGCTCAAGCAATCCTCCTGCCTCAGCCTCCCAAGTTACAGGTATGCACCACCATGTGCACCTAATATTTTTTAAAAATTTTTGTAGAGACGGGGTCTCACTTTGTCATCCAGCCTGGTCTCAAACTCCTGGCTTCAAGTGATCCTCACCTCAGCCTCCCAAAGTCCTGGGATTACAAGCATGAGCCACCATACCCAGCTTATACTAATTGACTTATTTTACTAGCATGCAGTTGGTTAGGGTAATATGAGTGCACAAGCTAGCTCATGGACTGGGGAAATACACAAGCTAAATGAGGCATTGTGACAGCAAGAAAGAGAAGTCCCAATGACACAAGCCAATTTACACACAAAGCCAATTGCTCCCAATGACAATTAGTGTTTTTCAAATTGCAGATCATAACCATGAGTATTGCAAAGAATGACCTATTAAGGTTCTCTCCCTCAATAAATGTACTCAAATTAATTCAGTTTTTTCTTTTTATGAATATTTGAGAATGCACTGTAAGCAAATAGTAAGCATAAGAATGTTTGATGAAATATTTTTCCAGAAAAATTGATATACAAAAGATGATTAATAGAATTGATAGATGTATGGATAGATGGATGGATGGATGGATGGGATGGATGGATGGAGAAACAGATTGATTCAACAACTATTTATTGAGCATTTACCATGTGCCAAATACTTCTCTAGACACTTGGATACATTAGTGACAACAGATAAAAATCTCTACATTTATGATGTTTAGTAGAACAGACAGCAATGTAAAATATATTTATTAGTGTTAAGTCATGATTTAAAAAAAAATAACCGTTTGAAAGTCACGTTGAGAGTAAGGAGATGCCCATACATCTTTCCACCACTCCAAGGAGTCAACCAACCAATAATCATCCTTCCAGAGTGGAAAATCCTAGAGGGGTGAAGTGAAAGGGACAGTCCAAGTCATTCCCCTTCTCCCCTTTCAAGCTGGCCTTTAAGATTAAGCATGGCTTCCTGAAGCCAAGCTCTCTTGGCTCTGTTTTGCATCTTCCCCTTTAATTTTGCCTTTTTCCTACAGTTCTAATAGGTAAGCCTGTTGGAAGGGAAGGAAAACAGCAAAACGAACCAGCTCTTGGTGGATATTTCCTAGTGGTGTAACAGATGGAGAGGATTTATTTTATCCTTAATAGATAGTCACTTCTAATAATGGGCAAACCATTGAAATTGTGATAGCCTATTGTCTTAAGCCAGTTAAACTACACATCTACCTCTGTTGTTACTAAATCTCTTCAGAGATATCCTAATAGGTATTAACTAATATCCAGTGTGATACCTCTCAACATAATTTGCTTATTTAATTTGTAACAGCTGTAGCTCACATTTAGTGGGTGTCTAGTATAAGCATAAGCCCATCATTGCACGCTATGTGCTTTACCTTTAATCTTCATGACGACCCTGTGAGGGAGAAATCATTATCTGCATTTTGCAAAAGAAGATACTAAAGCTTACAGAGGTTAAAAAATTTGCCCATGATCACTTGGCTAAGTGGCAGAGCTAAAATTTTAACAAAGGCCATGTAGCCCCACAAAATTACTGATGGTATCCCCATTAAGGGCAAAGGCTTATTATGTATGGAAAAAAATTAAAAATTATTCTCAGAAAACTTATTTTACAGGCCTATGCTTCCCCTTGTTTGCTTTTAATCATTCTTTAATATTTAATGGTCATTAAAAAACTATAAACAAATCATTAAGTTTAGAACCAAAGAGTTAACACAAGCACTTTTTCTTCTCTTTGCTGCAATAGGTATAAATGTGTGGGTGCTAAAAATATTTTGATATCTCTTGCACAAAACCTTTTCAGTACCCACAAGTTTAGTAGGAGAATAAGAGGATAGATTCTATCCAGAATACCTGGCCTCAACTCCCAGCCTCACTGCTTATTTGCTGTGTGACCTTGAGAAGGCTGTGCCTCATTTCCTCATCTGCAAAATGGGAATAATGATGGCACATACAGGATTGTTTTGAGGATTAAAAGACAGGTACTTGGAACAGTGTGGGGACTAAATAAAACTACTTATTTGTTATTCTCATTATTACTTCTTAAGCAGCACTGGCTCATCTCATTCCACTAGACATTAAAGTCATAAAGCTTATCAAGAAGAAAAAAGAGTAAGTTCTTTAAACTTGAAGGTTGGTAGGAGCAAAGAGCTATGTCTATTCCATCATCTGTCTTTTCAATCCCCAGTGACTTGCGTTGCTGGTAGGGCACAGTGGATGCTACTGCTAACCAGTGCTGTTTTGGGAAAGCACTACCCTTCATAAATTATTTGAAAAGGAACCATTTTGCTTTTATACTGATCTATGAGATATTTTTGCTTTTCAAAACACAATCAGCATATGTTTATTTACTAAATAGAGGTCAATACCACAGGTTTGTGTGAAAAAGAAAAATCATGACCATTGTTAAAAGAAAATCCAAACTAATTATTCAGCATAGTTCTATATGTTGTTTTAAACAACTATTTCAAATGTTGCTCAAATGAAAAGGTCAAGTATACGTCAACATAAAAGAATATAAAGGTTTTCATTATCCTTTAGTCTGTTCTGTCAGTGAGGCAAGAACATGTTTAAAGTGCATCTCCCCATAATCAATTTCTTTACTTAGAAATGTCATTCTGGATGGACATTTTACAGCTGATTAATTTCTGTCCTTCTTTCTCATATGCAAATACAAGACTAAAATGCACACTTCTGGTAGATTTCCTTTCTGCTGATTAAAGTGCTAATTTCCTACAGATCGGTTATCTACAGTTCTAGCAGAAAAAAATGATCTTTCAAACTATGCTCTTACGTTTCTTTAATATATGCATCTTTTCCCCAAAATATTTGCATTAAGTCGACAAACATTTGAATGTAAAAGGTAGAAGACATTGTCATGGCTTTTGTCAAAAAGTCAACATATTAAGTATGTTGCACACACAAATGTACTCAATTAACATTTTAATTAAGGATAACAAATAGTAATTAAACAGATGACATTTTAATTAATTTCTCAACTGTAAACAGCCTGATGAAAATTGTTAAACCTGATTCTAGTTAAATATCTCTTCTTGAAAACATGGTAACCCCAAACTAATCATGATCAGAAACATTTCCCTTTTATGTACTTACATAGTCATAATGTCATTCGCAAATACATTTTTCAAGTTTCTCAGTGTTATGAACCATATTCTCTTTATTATGTAGGATGCAAGTGATAGCATAATTGTATAATAATTGTTTCAAGGCACTTCTATATGTCTTGTGAAAAAGCACAGTATATAAAGTATTTATTGTCTTTCTACAATTAAAGATTCATGCCTGGCTGTTAAATCCAAATTAACAATTTTGTCAAGCTTAGCAACCCAATTCCATAATATCAAGTTTTCGTATTACTGAACATCTGTAATACCTGTCTCTGATTTCGTAATACACTAGGGGTAGCTAATTGTGTCAAATGGCATTATTAATTTCTCAAAGCAAAATTAGATATAATTCATTTATTTTTTAAAATAAATATGGGCCATTCAACACTTTGAAGCAGAGTGGCATAATAATGCTGAAAATGATGCCTAGGATACTTAGTCAGTGAATTAACAAGAAAATAGAACAAACCCTGCTCTGAGGATTACTGGATTTAGCAAAACAAACAGAACAAAAACACAAATAAGTTTGTGTTTTTGTTTTCTATATTGCATGTAACATACTTACAATAAAAGATTCTTCATTGTTTATCTGAAATTCAGGTTTAATTGGCATCATTTTATCTGGCAACCCTACTTTTAAAAAAGCAGTATCTGTAAGATAAATTCACCTTGAGAAACACTTTTTTTGGTCTCTGGTGCAAAGTGGGCTACGGCAAAATGGGAGCAATCTGGTGGTAGAGGATGCTCTGGGCCTCTCTGGGGCCCTGAGAGGGTACTAAGATGAGCCGCAGCCAGTATTGAGACAGCACGTCCAGGAGACAAATACTCTGTATTTAGTAAGTCAGATTTGAAGTTTAAAAAGTTATTGATCTATTTTTAATCTACTCTGCTTTAATTGTTTCTTTTTTTTATTATTATACTTTAGGTTTTAGGGTACATGTGCACAATGTGCAGGTTTGTTACATATGTATCCATGTGCCATGTTGGTGTGCTGCACCCATTAACTCGTCATTTAACATTAGGTATATCTCCTAATGCTGTCCCTCCCCCCTCCCCCCACCCCACAACAGTCCCCGGAGTGTGATGTTCCCCTTCCTATGTCCATGAGTTCTCATTGTTCAATTCCCACCTATGAGTGAGAACATGCGGTGTTTGGTTGTTTCTTAAGTGTAATATAGATAGGTCTCATAGGGTAGCCAGCCTCTCTGTTATATTTTCCCCTTCAGAATCATTCAGAAAAGGCATGCAGACCCTAAGGAAATACAACCTACATCAGGGGCACTCTGTCGCTGAAGAGAGTGTAGGAGATACTTGTGGCATTCTAGGGTCCCTTGCATGGCAATTCCTGAAAACTGTGGTTCCCAGAGCTATGGCTTGAAGAGACTCACAACTGCTCTCCATGGCAAAAGTGAGCCTCAGAAAAAAAACAGTGCGGGGGTCTCATGGCTCCAGGAGATAGAGGAACAGGGAAACAAGGGAAACCCAGGGACAAACCCAGGAAAACTCAGAGACAACAAATTCCAAGTTTTGGACATGGAAGTGTTTTTTCCCAACTGAGAATTCTGAAGAATATGAGAACCGGGACATATGGTCTTCTTGAAATTCCTGTTTTAATCTGCAAGATCAAAACTGAATATTTTAGTTCAGTTATCCAGATATTTCACAAAAGATGAGTATCAGCTCTAGTAGGACACAGCTAAGGCTACTAATCCCCTCCCCTTCACAAACATCCCTCTGTTCACCTCCACTTACTCAAAAATCTCATTAAAATTTGGCATTCATCTGACAGTAACTCTGTATACCACCTCACCTCTGCAGTCCCATACCTCTTGAGAGGATCTTCCATGACCTAAAAGATGGCCCCTGCCAGCTCTTCAACTCAAAGAAAGGGTCTCCAACTTAAAAAGGGGGTTGCTTAGGGAAACAAAAGGGGAACAGAAACTAATCACCTAAAACCATTGTCTACTCGCAGTGTAGGAAGCTCTTTGGTAGGCATTAGGAAAGCATCTCTCCCTAAGTTAGATGGTATTTTTCTGTGTGCTATTATTGCTGTTGCTATTTAACTGCCAATATGCAATTATCACACCTTTAGCATGAGGTTCAGTAGACATAGAGGCACTAGATTCAACAATATTCAATTTACAAATGAATGGTCCAATGAATGAAAGTTGGGCAGCCACAGAAAGCCTCAGAGAGCTAATCAGTGTTTCCCAAGAAGTCTGAACCCCACCACCAAACCAAGCAAAGCTGAAAGTAAACATGTTCCAGCCAAAGTACAGAAAGCAAAAATGCTACCTTCCTACTGCTGAGGATGAGGGTCCTCTGACAGGCCTCACTGATAGAGAGTTGGAAGCTCAAGTTTACCTTAAAGGACCTTGTTTCCTAATACATATTGTTAAACCCTTTTGTAACGCTCTCTGCAAGCTTGGCTGGCTACTTCTCTGCTAACTACTACTAAGCTGCAGTTTTCTCTTGGTCTCTGCTTTGGGCAAATTCCCTCCTACCCCCCCACTCACCTTGCTTCAGCTGTCCCTAAGGCTTAATTCCACCTTCTGCCCTGTACAAGTATACTAACTTAGTATATTTCTAATATCCTCTAATCCACATTTGCCATATCTTTCAAGTTGGGTTCAAAACACCTCTTTTTAGAAGCTTTTCAGAATTAACTAATGCAACCCAATTTTGCTGTTTTCTTTTATCTATAATGCCTGAATCCTTTTACATTTATATGTCAAGACTTTACCATATATTTTATGTTGTTTACCCAAAGAATATTAGAGCTTTGTAAAATTATTGGTGCCTCAAATGCAGCTTTAAAATGAGTTAAATAAATAAAAATTAGTATAGAAGAGCACGGTAAGCTTTGTTGTTTGTAAAGTAATGTATCTACTATTGCCCATCTTGGAACTCAACTCTTCAACACATTAATGTGGCCCACCCCCTTGCCCATGAACCAGCATCATCTGGAAACTTGTTGAAGATACAGAGTCTCAGGTCCCACTCCAGACCCACTGAATCAGATTCTGTATTTTAACAAGATGCCCCCAGTGATTTGTAGACATGATAAAGTTTGAGAAGCCTTGAGCTTCCCCATACTAGGCATGAAATATTCTACAAGGAATATCTCTTAAATGGGTGCAACAGAGGCAATTCAGGTATCTCTACTTCTGCCCAATCCAATCCACCAATTAGAAAGCAACTTTTCCACTAAAGAAGTTTAAGGGATCAATTCATCAAGAGGACATGGCTATTGTAAATATATATGCACCCCACACCAGAGCACCTAAATACATAAAGCAAATAATGGACATGGGGAAATAGATAGCAATACAATGATCGTAGGGGACTTCAATACCCCACTTTCAACAATAGATAGATCAAGCAAAAAAAAAAAATAAGGAAATACTGGACTTGAATAGCACTTTTGACCAAATGGGCCTAGGAGACATAGACAAAAATTTCTATCCAACAGCAGTATAATACATGCACATTTTTCTCCAACACACATAGAACATTCTCCAGGATAGACCATATGTTAGGCCACAAAACAATCTTAACAAATTTAAGAATACCGTACTCATATACAGTATTGTTTCAGGCCGCAATGGTATGAAACTAGAAATCAGTAACAGGAAGAATCTTGGAAAATTCACAAATATGTGGAAATAACATGCTCCTAAACAACCAATGGGTCAAAGAAGAATGCAAAAGGAAAACTTAAAAATAACTTAGGACAAATGACAATGCAAACACAGCATAGTAATTTTTGTCAAGGGCACCAAGGGAAAACAATGGAGAAAGGTGAGTCTTCAACAAATGGTGCGGGGAAAACTGGATTTCCACATGTAAAAGAATGAAATTAGACCTTTATCTTACACCACACACAAAAATCAACTCTAAATAAAAGGCCTAAACATAAGACCAGAAACTATAAAATTTCTAGAAGAGAAAGAGCAACAGCTCATGGACATTGGCCTTGATGACTTTTTGGATACCACATGAAAAGGTCAGGCCAAAAAACAAAAATAAATGAGACTACATCAAACTAAAAAGCTTCTGCACAGCAAAGAAAACAACGAAATGAAACGACAACCTACAGATTGGGAAAAAAATATTTGCAAACTATATATCTGATAAGGAGTTAATATCTAAAATGTATAAAGAATTCATATATTAATAGTAGAAAACAAATAAATCAATTTTAAAAAGACCTGAAAAGACATTCTCCAAAGAAGACATAAAAATGGCCAGCAGGTAGATGAAAAGATACACAATACCATTAGTCATCAGAGAAACGCAAATCAAAACCACCATGATATACCACGTCACACCGATTAGAATGGTTATTATCAAAAAGTCAGAAGACAACCAGTGTTGGCAAAGGTATGGAAAAAGGGAATTCATACACTATTGGTGGGAATGCAGACTGGTATAGCCATTATGGAAAAGAATATGGAGGTTTCTAAAGAAATTAAAAATAGAGCTACCATATGACCTAACAATCCCTCTTCTGGGCATATACCCAAAGGAAATAAAATCACCACTTTGTAAAGACATCTGCACTCCCATGTTCATTGCAGCATTATTCCCAACAGCCAAGACAGGGAAACAACCTAAGTGTCAGCTAATGGACAGATGGCTTAAGAAACCGTGGTACAAATATACAATGGAATATTGTTCAGTCTTGAACAAGATTCTACTTGCCACGACATGGATGGGCCTAGAGGACTAAGTGAAATAAGGCAGACACGGGGGGAAAAAAAATCACATGACCTCACACGTGGAATCTAAAAAATCAGAGATAGAGAACAAAACAGTGGTTATGGGGTCAGGGTGGGGGAATGAAGAAATGTATGTCAGAGGATACAAAATAGCAGGTGTGTAGAATGAAGAAGTCTAATGTACAACACGAAGGTCATAGGTAATAAAATTGTACTCTATATGAGATTCATGCTAAATGAGTGCTCTCACCACAAAAACAAAGGGTAACTATGCGAGATAATGGATGTGTTAATTTGCTTCACTATAGTAACCTTTTTACTATCTACATGTATCCCTTAACATGTTTTATACCTTGAATATATACAATACAATTTATTTTATAAATAAATAAAATTCTATTTCCCTTGCCTCAATGAAACAGGAAAGAAGACAGGCATAGAATGGAGGGCTCATATGAAAGAAAAATTCTGCCTCCTGGAAAACAATTGCTAATGAATTGGTATTTGACAGCAGAGGCATTGCAACGGCAGGGACTTCAAAAGGAGGCTGGTCACTGAAACCAGTGGCTGTTCTCAAGACAGTGGAACAGGAGCACATGGACATGCAGGAGGGCTCTGTAGAAGCCAGGAGCCACCAGAACCTGACCAGAAAAGAAGACAAAGGCATCAGGCTGTCCAAAGTCTTAATGGGGAAAAACTGGAAATTTAAATCAGAGCCCCACTGGCTCTCTTTTGCACTCAGTGTTGGTGGTGCCCAGTGCTACACTAAGCACTCTACCTACCTCATTGACAACGACTATAATAGACCATAAGTATTATTATTCCCATTTTACAGATGGGACAATTGAAAAAAACAAAGACTGTAAAAGTCACATCCCAAACACACCACTTAAAGTGATGGCATGGGATTCAAAATGAATCCCACTCCCGGTCCTGTCCTCAACCTCTATGCTCTACTGCTTCCTTCTGTTGAAGGAGAGTAGAGTCTGTATGGGTCTCATTACACAGTGTGTGCCCACCATTCTCAGCTGACCCTTGGGTTGGCTTCATAAAGCCCAGAATTAGAGAAACCCTCCAGATGTTACTACATACCTGTATCTGAAGTAGGTAAGCCCTGCCTCAAAAACAAGATTGCCATCATGGCGAGTCTATGAAATGCTGGCTTAAGAAGGTAGTTGCTTTTTGTTTTTTCCAGTTTGTACCCATCAGGTTTTAGCAGAAAGTCAGGTTTTAGCTATATACATCAGGTTTTAGCATAACAACAGGTTTTAGCTATACACATCGGGTTTTAGCAGAAATGAAGCACTTTCTTTCCTTGGGGGAACAACATATGCTGTCATCACTAAGTGTGTGGCTGCCCAGCTCCTTGGTACACAAGAACTCTGTGGGAGGTCAGGCCTCCTTAGGACAGCACTGGAGACTCTATACTCCAAAAGTCTCTCCACCTGGCCTAGAGGGTATGTTTTTAGCCCTCACAGGTTATGCTATTCAAGATCCTTCTCCAGCCTTGACCTCCATAGAGAAAATCACATGACACTTCAATAAACTCAACCACCTAAGGGTTCTTGTGGTTCTTCACCATACAGAGCGACCACCTCCAGCACATCTCCCACTAGCAAAAAGCAACTTATCTCTTCCATGGATCTTCCTCGGATTTCTACTATTTCTTATCTAAGGACCTCTTATTTCTTCCGAAGATCTGTTTGTGTCATAAAAGAAAAAACACCCCAACACCCAATTATAGATGGTTGTGAAAAGCCACATCAAATTAAGGGGATCATCAACAACATTTTCAACAGTTCACATAGGAGGCGATCAGGATGCTGTCCAGTCACGCTGCAACTTCTGCATTTCATCATCATCATCATCCTCACGGTGTTCTTGAGCCCCTGAGTTTATGGCTTTCTCTTGGGATTTTAAGAAATACACAGAGATGTATCAAAAGTTGAACCTGTGTATTTACAGAGAATCTCAGAGAAAAATCTCTTCAGTATGATACAAGGCCCAGGGACTTGTACTTTACAGAATACAAATCTAAAGAAGAGATATTATGTGCCTTGAAAGCTTGTTAGAAAGCTAGATGTTACACTTTTCTTCTCTTGGAACTACTGAATGTAGATTATATTGTATATTCTGAGGTTTCGTAGGTTTCTCTTTTGCATTCCAAAGCCTTTAATTCTGTAGATTAAAAAAAAAAGTTAATATTAGGTGTTCCCAGTACCCTTTAAAGTTACTTACAATTTCTCACTTGCCAATTGTTGAATTTTCATGTTTATTTTTAGTGTTGAAAATAGGGAAACTGCTATCTCTCCTTCACTTCCTGCCACCTTAGGGAAAAGTGAACAAAGAGTACAGAAACTATACGAACAGGGAAAACAGCAAGACAGACAGAGTGGGAAGGGGCCAGAGCGTTTGTTTTAAGTCATTCAGGCCTAGTTGCCATGTGAGTTTTATCACTTAGTGAGTAAACTTGAGCAAGTTCATTAACCTCTTTGAAACTCATTTTCCTCATTGCAATCACCTTGCAGGAGCTGGTCTAAAGGTATATAGCAATGCAGGTAAGGCACTTGGCACAATACAGAAATCCAAACTATGACATACAGGATGATGGTGGTGGTGGTAACAGGCAAAAGTGGCAAGACAGGGCAGAAAAGGTAAAGGTAGCAAAGTTAGAAAGAAATACTAGACATGGTTTTCCCTAAAATCCAAATATAAGCATGATTGAGAGTATCTATAGCATAGGAAATATTCTACCAACCGGATTAACAACTTCATTCTGCTTTGAAAGACACTCAACCTGGATTGCAAATTCCATGAGGATCAGCAGACTAGCTAATCTCATTTCAGTTTATCTCCACAGTAATCAATAATTGATCCCAGGGGAAGGTCAGCCTAGTGTCCTTAGGTGACTTTTCCTTTGCCAATTTGTTTTGAGCTCTCTTTATACAAGAGTGTAGGTATTATGATACAGAGATTATTTCTTTAAATTGGAGATGCATCTGATGACACTTGGAGAAAACCATCTAAAGATCACCAAAGGAATTTACCAAAAAGTAAAACCATGAATAAAAATAATTTTCAGACATGTTTCATAGGACTAGAGTTCAACTGTTATATACTACTTATGTTCTTAACGGTTTGGAACCACTTGTCAATCAAAATTAAATCACAGGCTTTCCATTTGTAGAACAAATTAGTCAGTCTTATTTGCATGAATCACAAAATTCTTACAGCTCTTCATTTTCTTAAGGTATTTAACACCCTCCCCATTTTCTCAATGTGAATATCAGGGTACATTAATCACAAGACCATAACCCAATTACTTAAAGGGTATATCACATAACTGATCACACAACCTGCTGTGAAATACTGTATCTTTAGCATTTGGACCACTTGGGACATTGAGAGGAAGGATTCATTAATGAAGTGTGAAGCTCATTTTTATTTATAGTCCATGGGAAAGGCATATTTCACAGCCCTCAGAAGCACTTCTGCAGGCAAGAAGTTACAGCTAATCCAAGTGCTATACCAAGCTAGTACAAGTCCAATCCTGGTGTCCCTGGCAGTCAGAAATGTTGTAAAGGGGAAAGAAATTTTATAAAAAAATTGATAGCACAAGGAGTATGAGAATGTGGAAGATCAAATCCAGACCACAGCCGAAACCTTGATAGGAGGGACACATGATGAATTAGGCTGTAGGCTGAAAGGTCTGGAGGAAGTTGTGATGGTATGGGTCAGATATCTTCCACTTCCTCTGTGAAGTAGCAGAAAGTCATTTCTTGAGAAAGTGGAAGTGGAGAGAGTGGTGACTTGAAAGAGTCACTGTGGGATATGGTAGGGCAAGTTAATTGGGAAACAGCAGATAGTTAGGCAATTTGAAGTTGGTGACTATGAACTTTGAGAAGCATCAAATCTCTCAATCCATTTCTGTCAATTTACCCTACTACTGAATGATTTAATTCATTTTGTGTCACCAGCACCTAGCACAGCTCCTGGCGTAAGGTAGATGCTCCTATTTGACTCAATTAGAAATGGCAAATATCTGAATTGTCTGAACATAAACAGTAAATGGTAAATAAATACTGGTCTTCTTTTAGGTTTGCAAACCACAATTGATTTGATAGTGAGGGCCAACATATACATAAAGAAAAACCAGAGGCCTCGATTTTACATTCAAGGTAGGTCACTGGTACACAGGAAGCCAGTTGAGGAAAGGTACAAGTGAGGGGACGTGAGGAGCACGGGTGGTGAGTATGAGATGGCTACCCAGTTATCTCTGTGGAAAACCACCTTTGAGAGTAGCAGGCTTCTAGAAACAGGATCAAAAGAATCAGTGTAGCACCATATATCACTGCCTCTGTAAGAAAACTGTGCTTGTCAGCCTGGAGTTTGGGGAAAAGCTTTAAAGGAAACCTGTCATTCTGATACTCCAGCTTTCCAACTTTGCAAAAGGCACTTTTCCTTGGAACTCAGGCAGAAAAATAATAAATCATGCCTAGCTCTCTTGCTCAGGATCCAGTCCCGGTTCCCCACCTGCAGTTCCCTCCAGCTGTTTCCTGCTACTTCCATTCCTGCAACCTTATGCTCCAGCTATTCCAAAGTACTTCCTGGCTTAAAACACCAAGTGATGTTGTAAGTCCCAACCTTTGTAAGTGATGTTCTCTCTCACTGGAGTCCTTTCTCTCCCCAACCCCTTCCATTATAAATTCCCACTCCTTCTCAGATGTCTCTTCTTCTACAAAGCCTGTCCCGCCCCTTTCACAGAGTAAAGAAGCCCACCCCTACTGTGTCCCTGAACGTGGCTTTAGGCATGGAAGAAACTACGCTTAACCTTTGTTCCCCATAACTTGAAAAGCAACTGGCACATCATAGATTCTCAATGCATGTCTGTTGAATTAAGTTTTACTGTTCATCTACCTTGCAGACAAATGACATTTCTTAGATATCAATTCTTTTTGATTATTTCCTTTTTCCAACCCATGGACTATAACTTTTTTTTTTTTTTTTAACTAATTTCAGGAACACATACGATGTATGCACTACTGGAGTCTGAATAAAATTTCTAAAAAGTAGAAATAATTTAAATGAACACTGATTTATTTATTCTATCAGTTTTTGAACTCAAACTGTCTAGAAACAAGAAGGTTCATATTGATTTAAAGATGTATAAAATATAACAAAAGACATGGGGGTTATGGAAATAAGACTGTTCATTCTACAAATTCACAAATATTAGAATTAAAGGCACCCCTGAAAGCCTGAAGAAGGTGGCTGTAGAATAAATAAAAGGAGTGCCACTTTACACAGCAGGTGGCAAACATGAAACTTTTTATTCTAAGAATTGGTGCAGATTCGAAAGTACAAGTACGTTCCAAGGAGGACTTAGCTATAATCTAGGATGATGGTTCCAGCATGTCACTGGGTGGAAATTAGAGCTATTTACTTTGTCAGCAGGGCGTGCCCACCCCACACTTACTCACAAAGTGCCACCTGTAACTTTGCCACCATAGCTGGAGCACTGAGCAAGATACATCCAGTTGGTCTGATCTAACTCAGCACAGCATTTCCGGTGTTTTTATACTTTCTAGAATCATAGCTCTGTTGTTTGGAGAAATTTTTTTTCTTGAAATAGGATGCAGTTCTTTCTTTGATTCATCCTACGTAACTCTCATCAATCTTTTAAAATAAAATATCTTCCAAAATATTTACTTCATTGAACAAATACATGAGGCAGGTCAAAGAGGTATACTGCATACCCCACCCATCTGCATGCTGAATGTCTTTCTAAACCATCAAGCCTTGAGAAGGGAAAGGCTAAGTTACCAAGTGGACTGAGGTGGATATGTGGCAATTGGAACCATATTGAACCACGCAGGAAACAAAAAGAAAAGCACAAAAAGAACTTATCTGGAACCAAATGGCAAGTTCAGTTCACGAAAGTTTTATTCACAAGTTTTTCCATGTGAAGACCTTAAAATTCCACTCAATAAACATGTTTATAAAATAAGCACACAAACAGCCTGGAAGCACATGTCAGCATTATATAAGAAGTAGAGAAAGAATGAAATCACTCCTGTCCTCCTTATGCTGATTTTGATTTAATGTCTCTAGGGATCTGTGCTCATGGAAGAAAATCAAGAAACATCTTAACATGGGAAACAATAGGAGGCTAAACTTGTGGCTCAGCACAGGAAAGGGTAGTAGAAAACCTGGAATTGAGGCCCTCTTGATGGCTGCCAATGTTTAATAACCCCCAGAGCCCATTGTTGTAAGATGTGGCTAATTCTAGCAGTGGTTACTTATAAAAGACAAGGGTATAAATCTGGAAACCTAAGATAAAGACTATGAAGAAACTCTGAGGAGAAAGAGATTGGTCGTAAGCAAGTGTGGAAGAAAAGTGGCAGCCAGTGTGGAGGAAGGAGGGGCAGTATGTGAGTGGATAGGCTGGGGCTATGCATGTGATTTGGGCACTCTTTGCTCTGTACAACTTCACTTGCTCTCTTACCACCACTGGGGTGGAAGAATAGCAGCACCAGCCCACCTTCGTGGCAGTTATGGGGTATATTTGGGGCAGAGCTGGAATCTGGGCTGTGTTGGGAGAAGATTAGCCTATCCCTAAATGGTTCCTCTACCTCACTGTCCCTCTCTACAGCCCAAAGCTTAGGACTTGACAACCAATTAGCAAACTAAGGTGTAAAAAGAGAGCAGGCTCAGAGCAGAGGCATAGACAGTTTTACGTAAGAGCAGAGTTTCTTAGAAAGAGGCAGCAAATGCTAACCTCAAGTACAGGCTTTGGTGATATGAACTCTGTGTCCTGGGGCACTCCATCACCCTCCTCTTCTTAAACTCACCAGGAATGACAAAGACTAGGATCTGGCTTTGGCTCTTCCTCTACATGACTGATACCTGAAGCAGACAAAGTGGGATAGGGTTCAAGGCAGCAGTCATGATGAGAGGCAATACACTGAACGACTTACACCCAATAAATCAGAACTAATGAAAATGAGAAATTGAGAAGTTAAAATAAGCAAAATAAATGTCATCAAAGAGGGAAGAGAGATTATTGATAACATGAAGCAGGAACAAGAAGTTATAAAAATCTGAAAAGAAAAACAATATATGAAGAATATAAAGTTGAAACAACTTCCTAGATGGAATAAATAGCAGAATGGATGCAACCAAACAATGATTGAGAGCAGATGCAGAAATTATCTCATAAGGTATTGGGAAAGAAAAAAGATATAAAGTGTAATAGTTAAGATCTGTGAAATATACAAGCGTCCACATCTTTTTAACAAGAGTCTCAGAGGAGAGGATAATAAAGTAGTTGAGGAAATAACTCCTGAAAATTTCTATGAATTAAAGAAAGGTGGAAAAACTATAGATTAAAGGTCTAACAAGGAAAAGAAGGAAGAGAGGAAGGGAGAGAGGGAGGGAAGGAGGGGAAAGAACAAGGAAATGAGAAAACATAAGGAAAGAGGAGAAAGAAAAAGAAAGAAAAGAGGATGGGGAGGAGAAAGGAGGAGAGAAGAGGACAAAAGAGGACAGGAGAGAAGAGAGGGAAAAAAGAAGTCAAATGTATAGAAAAGCATCAAGGACTAACAGACTACACTGAAGGTTCTTAACTTGTTTTGGTGTCATGAATCACTTTGGCAAGCTGGTGAATTCTATGGACTCATTCTAAAATGAAAAAATTTTTAAAATTGTTATTCATTGCATAACAAAAATACATAAGATTATAAATAAAGCCACTTATGTTGAAAAATAGTTACCAAAATATTTTTTAAAAACAAATCTATGATATAGTAATAGGTGTTCTCCTTTATTAATGAGAACACAACAAGACTTAGTGGATGGTCTAATACTGTAATTTTGAAGAACCACAGCCAACCCATTTTATCACGGATGAAAAAGATGTACGTTGTTGCTGACACAGAAATGCAAGTTGGTTGTGACTGCAGCCTAACCAAGCATTAATGATAAGCATAGCTACATGGATAAAAGTAGAAAACAAAGCAAGATTTATAGTACAATACCACTGATAAAAGTTAAAAACACATTCACATGCAAAACAATATCACAGACTTAACAAGGATACACACATAATGTAAAACAATTACATCAAAGACACCAAAGTGAATGCTAAGGGAGAGAAGGGAATTGGAGCAGTGATCAGGGAAGATGAAAGAGAAAGAAAATAAGACAAGAAGAAGGCTTTGCACCAATCAGTGATGGCAATGTGCTTAAAACTAAGGATAATGATTAACTTAACTCTCAGTACCTAAGATGTAATTAAAACAAACAACCCCATCAAAGATGGGTGGAGGCTGAAAGTCAGACATTACTGGCATTTGAGAGAATAAATAGAAAAAAAATTACAAGATAGCAACTAAAGATTTTATACAAGTAAACCCAGACTTTGTCAGCTCTAATAGCCCTAAAAATTGCTTTTTTCAGAGATGTCCTTACCCCATCTCAAAGGAGTACACCATTGAGACCAGGTCAGGCATAAAAGCCTGTCAGCCTACAGAGGACATGGAATAGCTCTCAGAACTGTCCTATTCTGAAAGGCCAGCCACAAATTGTCTTTTCCAGTTCAGACAAAGGACATCGTCACCATCCACTCTCGTCAGTGGAGACAGAAAAAAACTCAGGAATCCAATGGTTGACCAGACATTTGGGTGAAGACATGACATTCCATTTGTCTTCGATCATTACTGCTGCTATAATAAAAATATCTTAGTCTGGGTAATTTATAAACAACAGAAACTTATTTCTCACAGTTTCAAAGGCAGGGACGTCCAAGATCAGGGCACCAGTACATTCAGTGTCTGGTGAGGGCTTGATTGTGCTTCAAAGATGGCACCTTGCTAATGTGTCACCACATGGTGGAAAAGGAGCAAGGGAGCCTCTTTTATAAGGGCACTAATCTTATTCATGACAGTGGAGCCCTCATGACTTAATCACTTCCCAAAGGCCCCACCTCTTAATACTATTACGTCGGGTATTAGGTTCTAACATGTGAATTCGTGGGGGGACACAAACATTCAGACCATCACACCATCTATACCAAAAAAAAAAAAAAAAGGCTGAATATGCTCTCCTGGTCTTTTTACTGCCCCCTAGCTGTAGGTGGTAGCAATAAACAACTAGTTGTTTTCATTCTGTTTCTCTATCTGCCTCACGACCTCTAGAAGGGCCCTAACTTAAATTGGAGTGACAGCATACAAAACTCTCCAAGCAAGTCCTCTTGGTCCCCCAACATGCCATGAAGCATGCTCCCCAGGAGAAAGCCTGTATGGAAATTATGCTGATGCATTCCTCCTCACATTCAGGTTTGGTAAGAGCAGGCTGTGTGCAAGTGGTTACAGCTGCTCAGTGGACCAGGCCATGGAAAAGGAAAACGAAGGCTTTGATTTCATCTCTCCAGGGTATTCTCCACATCACTTTTGTTGTGTGCAAACTAATAACAGATCTGATCTACATACAGTTCTTCTTGTCTAAAATTACTCATCTAAATTAAGCATTTTAGTCACTGTTTGATAATAAGATGCAAGGTAAAGTACTTGTGAGCACAGAAAATTAATAGGAAACACTGAGCGTATGTTGAGTTTAGCCACCAGCGTCTATTTTTAAAGATGACCTAATTAATTGTTACATAGAATGTCAGGAGAAAAGAAACACTGGTAAAGCTTTTAGACAAGGCAACTACTAACTTTAAAAGTATGGCACTGCTGAAACAGCTCTATAAAAGCTTGCAGCATTGATTTCAACACAGGTTGTCAAACATGCTGGAATGAATACATGGCAATAAAAAGCCATTTAAATTTCTGGGAGAAAAAAATGACAGGACTGAAAATTGAACTTTAAAAAAAATTGTAATGTTTAAATTGTGTGTATCTCCTTAAGATAATCCTCATTTAGTAAATCATATTTACAGTCATTTTGCCACATGCTTTTCTTCCCTAGCTGTACATGTGTACAGTGCCACTAAGCTTTACACTGTTTTTCATAAGAGTTGTGGTTATTTAAATGGCAAATAAACCAAAGACAAAGACTTGGTTTTTATTAAATTACAGCATTCTAAAATTTAAACAAAATAATCCAAATGCTGAACTCCTCCCTGAAAAACTGACATAAATTGCAATAAATCATGCTCGCAAAACTGAAGCATCCTACTTTGTTTTCACAAATAAAAGGTGATTCTGAAAATTGACTTTACTTCTATAGTAGGAAAGCAAAACTAAAGAATACTCTAATGGAATGTAAAAGAATAAGTTTAATAGAGAGGTTTTATAAAATCATTGCCTAAGCATAAGAAAACTGGAAAATGGTATTTCAAAGACTATTAACATACATCTCTTTCAAGAAAACACTAATCTAATACCATATAAAAGGAGAGGTAGCATATATACACCTACTTAGATTAAACCCTAGCCACCAATATACACTCTGAGGTCCTTATAACCCCTCCTTGCAAAAAAGGAGGGTGTTTGATTAGTGAGTTTACCAAATTCACATTAACTGGGAGTGGAAACCTGCCAACAGGACTTGCAGGGTTGGAGGATAGAAGAAACTCACTCATGTCATGTCCCTCTATCCAAATTTAATAAAATAAACAAAAACTAGCAAACAAAAATTAAAACAAAAACCCGCCAACACATAGCAAACAAAGAAAAAGCCACAAGCTAAGGCCATTACCTCAGAAAATAATGGGTGAGGAAAAAAAAAGAAGATTCCAGAGCAGAGCAGGGTGGCCCGTGTAAGGGTGTAAGGAGGTTCCATCTCACGCGCGCATGCGTGCGCACACACACACACCCCTCACAAGTTATACAGCAGAGCTGCAAAATCCTGCACCCTCACATCAATAATGGATCTGGAAAGAGGCCAACTTAGTAGGGTGGGCCTTTTTTCCCTTTTCTGGGGAGCTGTGGAAGGGATGCTAGGGAGGAAAAAGCAGTTTTCCGGTAAAAGAGAAGCCTCTAGGCTAAGGATGAATTGAGGGAGGATCAGAAGTGGGGATGCCTGCAGGGATAGAGGTCACCCCCCTCCCCCGCCCTTAGGTGAACATTTAGCATTACCTCTCTCAGAGGTGAGAATCCAGACTAACTCCTGCACCCACCTCGACTGAGCTCTCTGGCTCCCAGCCTATTCCCAGGAAATAGAAAAGTGGATCAAACACCAAAAAGCAGAGCCTGAGTGGCCTTTTCTTAGTAGAAACAAGAGTTCTCAGATTAGAGGAGAAACAGTCAAGGACAATGATTATTTCTGGATGACGGGGATTAGAGGTCATTCTTTTTACTTTCTTCTCTGTACTGTTCTGAGTTGCTTAAACATTCTTTACCATACACTTAAAATTTTTACTTACAACAAAAACAATTTTAATTGAAAGAAGAAACACGACCATACAAATTTTTAAGAACCACGAACCCGAGGTAGGAAAACAACAAACCACATAATGTTCCTGTCTTCATAAGATAAATCCCACCTGTGTGGCCCTTTGATCTTTGAGAGAAGAGCAAAGAAGGAAAAGAGGAGGGAAACATCAAGATTTAGAAAAAACAAGATGCACAAAAGAGGAATCTGATCTGTGAGACAGGGAGGTCCAGGCTCTACTGGAACAGCTGGAGAGATAGAATCTTTCTTCCAGTCCTAGATTTTCCCTCCCATTTCCAGCCTATACTCCTACAAATTGATTCTTCCATCATCCAATCACCACCAAACCCTGACACTCAGTCTCAGTCAGCTCTAGCTACGGAAGCAATTGCAGGGGGCTGATGTGAGAATTGCATTACTTTAGTGCATGTGTGTCCATGCATACACTTATGTGTGTGCATGCATGTGTACAGTAGAGCTGCAGAAGCAAAAGACTTATTCCAAACATGAACAGATGATATCTGAAAGAAAAGATACCATTCTTTATTTGAATGCACTTTTTCTACCAAAAAAATCTATTAAATAACTAATTTCTATAAGACATGAATAAAGACAACTATAATGACAAACAAGATTTAAAGGGTACCCTAGAACTTAAAGTATAATAAAAATACATATATATAAAAAGATTTAAAGGGTGCATCAGCAGAAAGACACACTATTCTGTCACTGTTTACCCTATTTCAGTGGATTTAAGGATCACTGATTTACGAGGTACCCTTATTTTATGTGCCACTATGAGAGAAAAAAAAATTATCAAGTAAATTATAACTCAGTACTTCCTCATCACATCAACCGCAAGACACATGCTGATCACAGGGATGTTAGAGTAAACACAATGCAATATTACTCATTGCTCACACACCTGTCAAGATGTGTGATCCTTGATGGGTCCTTTAACTCTTCTGGTATACAATGTTGAACTATATAGCATTTGTAAGATCCTCTTATGTTCTGAAAATTCTGTGCTTCCAGGTCTCTCGTTTTCTCCCAGAACTAAGATATTTTGGAGCCCTGGGGCCTTCCAGGCCACAAAGAACAGGAGCTGCAGGTGGGTTCTGTGGTTTGGAAAGACTAAGCGGCTCCAAGCCTTTGGGGCAGCCCCTTCCTCAGCTCTAACAAGAAGGCACCAGTGAAAAGATAGCCTTCCTCCCCCAACCACCGCCTCTCTCTCACCAACACCTCCATTCAGGGCTTTTTCCCACTTATTCCTATTTCTTGGTTCCTCTTTTCCCAGGCCAGAAGAGAAAGCAGCAGAAAGGAAGATCCCAGGCCTTTTTCTTCCATCTAATCAAGACTTCAGGATGGCTTTCTTGCAGTCAGGGAGTGGTTGCCTGGGTAACCAAGTATTAACTATAAGGATCTCCCCTTCTCTCTTTTTGCTAGACTAACCATTCTGGTTTCTCCCTCCTGTCTGAGTAGGGAGTTAATAGTAAAAGGATTTATTTAACTAGGCTCTGGATTTTATAACCCCTGCTGGCTTCCAATAGCAAACTCCAAACTGCCTTTTACTGGAGGCTTGTCTTAAATGAACCAGAACTACTTTTTCTCATCTATTATTTTAAACCTAATTGGAACACAGCAAAGCAAAACAAGTTTGAAAGGCAGTTAGAGTAGCTTCCCTATGCCATGATTTATCAATGTCTGAGGCTAGCATATTAAAATATAGCTCTTGTTTTGTACCATCAAGATTGGCTGAAAATAGGAATGCCTTTGGAAGGGAAAGGGCTTTCTTAACCAAAATATCTAACTCTACTCCTTATCACTGTTCACAGAGTAGATTATTGTATTTAGTTATGTAGATGATGGGTGGGGCCCAAAGAAATAGATCCGGGGTCTGGGGTACAGTGTGGTAAATGCAAGCCTGAAAAGACATCTTCAGAAGAAGGTGTGTAACAGAGGGATAGGGGTTGTAGTAGGCTGTTCTTGTATTGCTATAAAGAGATATCTGAGACTGGGTAATTTACAAAGAAAAGAGGTTTAATTGGCTCTCAGTTATGCAGGCTGTACAGGGAGCATAGACCTGGCATCTGTTTCTGGTGAGGGCTCAGGAAGCTTATCAGGCAGGGGCCATAACAGCCTGCCCTTCTCTCTGGCTTCTTGTTGAGTTTAATCAATGCAAAGGACTTGCCAGGGATGAGAAGGCAGGAGGAGAGACAAGTTGAGTTACGTATAACACCCTCTTTCCCTGCTGGGATGGCAGTGACTGTTTCTCTGCTGAAGGCCACAGGTCCTGCCTGGCAGAACTCTCCTACAAATACAACCTCCATGGGTTTCAGCAGCTTCTTCAAGCCTAGGTGGTAGGGAGTTCCCCCTGTAACTAGGGTGTGGGTGCTTCACCATCCCATGTTGAATTCCCTTAATTCCTTTTCTAAATAAATGCTTCCATAACCACTTTCTTCAGAATTATTTCTCCATGTGTAACAATGATACTGTGATTATTTTTTCAAGTGGGCTTTACCTTTTAGAGATACATCCTGAAATATTTATGGACAAAGTGATATTTAAATGAAGCGTGTTTGGTCATGATTTGATAATTGTCAAAGCTAAGAGATCATGATTTGGTAATCATCAAAGTAAAAGCGTTCAGGGTCTTTATAATTTTCTCTCTACTTTTGCACATGTTTAAAATTTTCCATCATAAAGAAATTTTTTAACAATAAAAAAATTGTTTAAGCACCCCTTTGGGAGATGCTGTTTCCCACAGGGACCTGGACTGACACAGGAGCAGAGGAGGAATGAGCAGAGAATATCAGCAAGATAAATGATATAGTTTGGATAATTGTCCCCACCCAAATCTCATGTTGAATTGTAATCCCCAAAGTTGGAAGTGAAGCCTGGCAGGAGGTAATTAGATGTGGGGATGAATTTCTCATGATTGGTTTAGCACCATCCCCTTGGCACTGTCCTCAGGATAGTGAGTTTTTGTGAGATCTGATCATTTAAAAGGTGTAGTAACTCCCACCTCACTCTCTTGCTCCTGCTCTGGCCATGTGATGTGCCTGCTCCCCCTTTGCCTTCCACAATGTTTGTAAGTTTCCTGAAGCCTCCCCAGAAGCTGAGCAGATGCCAGCATCATGCTTCTTGTACAGCCTGTAGAACAATGAGCCAATTAAACCTCTTTTCTTTATAAATTACCCAGAATCAGGTATTTCTTTATAGCAGTGCAAGAACGACTAATACAATGACAATGGCCTACTTTATTTTGCCTGGAGCTAGCCCTAAAAGTAAAGGCTACAAATGATGTGTTTGTGATTCTTTCTGAACTGGGACTAGACAGTAAAATCTCAATAATTCACTGTAATTAGGAGAACAATTCAATCTGACTCAGAAAAGATCTGTATTATAAACTATTTCTTAAATTCTTTTGAAAATTGAACAATGTATTCACCCAGTTTGGACTGGCCTTCGCACACACAGACTTTGGAGAGTTCCAATCTTATCTCTCAGCACACCTTATTGGAAATCTTTATAAAAACCTCTTTCATAGCCATCGTAGGCAGCTTTTCCTCACACTATCATAGAGTACCTGGCTCTCTCTCCACTTCAAAACACTCATCTCAAAATTTAGCTTGTTTCACCTCTCCTTTAAAGTCTGTCTTAACCATATTGGCCCAAAAGGAACTCTTCTTAGAAATTATTATCTCACCTCCATCAATCCCTAGGTGACCTTGGGCAAGTTACTTAACCTCTCAGACCTCAGTTTTATCATCTGCAAAATGGGATTAATAACAGTACTTATTTATTAGGATTTATATCAGTATTGAATGAGTCTGAGATTGGCTAATACTAGGCATTCAATCAATATTAGGTACTATTATTACCATTTATTCAGCAAATATTCCACTATATATCTGGTTTTTTCTAAGTCCTGAGGATGTAACAGTGAAAAACATAAAGCCCCTGCCCTCATGGAGCTTCCTTTCTAGCAGGAGAGGCAGATAATAAACACGTAAACAGATATATATTCAGGTTTCAACTAGTGCTAAATGCTATGGCAAAACCAAAACAAGTAAAAATGATGGAAAATATGATTTTTGGTAAAGAGGAGCGGGATGCCCTTTCTAAAAAGGTGACATTTTGATGATAAAACACATATTGAAATTAGTTTTTAAACTCATTTTACAGCCTAAAGAACCCTCTTAAATATATATATATATATATATATATATATATATATATATATATATATTTATCAAAAGCTTTCAAATATTTGGGAATGATATATTTTCCAACTCAGTAGCTGTGATAATCCAGAATCCCAACCTGGGTTGGCAGACTTATCAGTGGACAAGTTCACATCATAAACCTTCAGCATGCATTCCAAATCTGCATTCTCCTTTCATTTTAAATGTTATCTTCCTTATGTTTTCTTTCTAATACTGACCTAATTTTTCAAACACAGTGCTTTGTCATCACAACTTCTTCACACTGTTGACAGAGTCTTCTCTTGCTGCCATTTCACAAATGTGGCCTTTTACTTTCTTCACCTTTGTTTCCTAAGAAATTGCCCACAGCCTGCCTTACACCTTTAAACTGGTTTCATGCCACTGTTCAGCTGTTTTCCTTTTATATCAGAGTCACTGTCACTGAATTATTCCACTTCTTTACTCCCTCTTCTTTATTCTCTTTGCTGCCATATATAGCCAAAGTGAAAGGAGATCCCAAAAGAAGCTGCTAACTTCAGGGAGGTGTGTTTTTGGTACTGGTAGGAGTGGGAGAATCAGAGAAATCTGGGCATGGGAGAGTAGAAGCAACATGATCCAAGAGCTCTGACATCAGTTTTCTGACAATTTCAAAATCTGAGAATAAAATAAGGATTTGTGTTGGAAAGTATCAGGAGAATCAGGAAGATAAATAGGATGCTTTTTCCCAAGGGAAAAAAATTTCTACTAATGAAAATCATCACCAATGAGTCCTTTGTAAGTGGGTTAATGGAATGATTTTAAAACACACATTCACCTCTAGATATACAAAATAATACAGGATACTTTAATCCTGAGATCCTGGACTTTTCCCACTGTGAAGCAATAAATATAAACAAATATCTTGGCTTAACATTCCTCTTTACCTCCTGCTTCTTTTCTCTGATGATTTTTTTTTCCTTCTTTATGCACAAGGCCCCAAATCACTCAAGATTAGAAAACATAAAAGGCTCAGAAATTAAATTCTTAAGATTAAGGAATTCACTGAAGCCACATAAATTTAGAGCCTTTCTTTGCCAGCCAGGAACTCAGCAACTCAGATTAATAAACCTGGTTTCTGAAGTTGTGATAAATGAGGGCCATACAAAATCAGCCCGGTTTTCAGCTTGTTGCAGGGTCCACATGACTGCTGGGACGGAGCCATCAGCCAAAGATTGGCTCATGCACAAAACATTCCAGGAGCCAGGAAAGGCGGCAATGGGACTGAACACAAAGCTCTTTAGTATGTGCAACAATTAATGTTTTAAATATTAAAACAAATTAATATGAGAATGTTGCTTTCTTATAACAAAAACTCAATCTCATCTCACAAGTTAAAATATTACAGAGAAGAAAAGATACCTGAAAATGCTAGCTTTTTCCACTCTCACATCCTTATGGAGTCCTCTTATGAAAATATCCTGGATTGTTCTAGTTTAAATTTTTTTAAAGGATCTGAATATTTGTTCTTAAATAACCTGTTTAAACTAGTATTGGTTCACCTTCAAGTGCCCTCTGGTGTAACTTATTTTAATCTTCCAGACAATACTTTACCCCGATCAAAGGAAAGGATCCTTTTTTTGCTCCTTTTGTGTTTGGATTAAAAATTATGATCTGCAAGCATGAGTTGATTAAATTGAAAGTTTCTTCACTAAGAGTAGGAAATCACTAACTCTAAAACATCCTTTTAAAATCTGGGCATAAAAGGTTTAGAGTCTGGTTTCCCAATGTGGCCGAAGGTGGAAACTGGGGGCAATCTGCAGGCAAAAAGGAGGCACCCTGTCTGTAGAGAATTTACAAACATAACGAACACTTTATACAAGTAATAATGTTTTAATAATGAAACTGACCAAAAACCAGTCTGCTTCTTATCATCATGTACATGCCAACAACTAATATAAGTAATAAAATACTGCTCCCTCCACACCAAAACTTTGTTGTGTAAGTTCTAACAATTGCTGTGGTTACTGTTGGGTTTCAATAATATATATGCAAACTTTAAAATAGCACATTTTTACTACTCATCCTTTTATACAGGCATATGTTTTATTGCACTTTACAGATATTCCATTTTTCACAAATTTAAGGTCTGTGGCAACCTTTCATCAAACAAGTCTATCGCTGTCATTTTTCCAGCAGCATGTACTCACTTGTGTCTCTGTGTCACATTTTGGTCATCTTTGCAAATGCTTCAAACTTTTTCATTATTATTATATCCTTTATGGTGATCTGTGATCAGTGACCTTTGATCTAATTATTGTAATTGTTTTGGGGTACCACAAAATGTGCCCGTATAAAATGGCAAATTCAATCAATAAGTTTTGTGTGTGTCATCATTGCTCCACTGATCAGCCATTCCTCCATCTCCCTCCTTCTTCTCAGACCTTCCTATTCCCTCAGACACAAGATTAAAACTAGGCCAGTTAGTAACCATACAATGGCTTCTGAGTGTTCAAGTGAAAGGAAGCCTCTCACTATAAATTAAAAGCTAGACTTAATGAAAGACCTAAAACCATGAAAACCCTAGAAGAAAACCTAGGCAATACCATTTAGGACATAGGCATGGGCAAAGACTTCATGACTAAAACACCTAAAGCAATGGCAACAAAAGCCAAAATTGACAAATGGGATCTAATTAAACTAAAGAGCTTCTGCACAGCAAAAGAAACTATCATCAGAGTGAACAGGCAACATACAGAATGGGAGAAAATTTTTCCAATCTATCCATCTGACAAAGGGCTAATATCCAGAATCTACAAAGAACTTAAATTTACAAGAAAGAAACAACCCCATCAAAAAGTGGGCAAAGGATATGAACAGACACTTCTTGAAAGAAGACATTTATGTAGACAACAACATATTTTAAAAAGTTCTTCATCATTGGTCATTAGAGAAATGCAAATCAAAACCACAATGAGATACCATCTCACACCAGGTAGAATGGTGATCACTAAAAAGTCAGGAAACAACAGATGCTGGAGAGGATGTGGAGAAATACGAATGCTTTTACACTGTTGGTGGGAGTGTAAATTAGTTCAACATTGTGGAAGTCAGTGTGGTGATTCCTTAAGGATCTAGAAGTAGAAATACAATTTGACCCAGCAATCCCATTACTGGGTATATACCCAAAGGATTATAAAACATACTACTATAAAGACAAATGCACATGCACACATATGTTTATTGCAGCACTGTTCACAATAGCAAAGACTTGGAATCAACCCAAATGCCCATCAGTGATAGACTGGATAAAGAAAATGTGGCACATATATACCATGGAATACTATAGAGCCATAAAAAGGTACGAGTTCATGTCCTTTGCAGGGACATGGATGGAGCTGGAAACCATCATTCTCAGCAAACTAACGCAAGAACAGAAAACCAAACGCTGCATGTTCTCACTCATAAGTGGGAGTTGAACCATGAGAACACATGGACACAGGAAGGGGAACATCACACACGGAGGCCTGTCGGGGGTGGGGGGGGCTAGGGGAGGGATAGCATTAGGAGAAATACCTAATGTAGATGACAGGTTGATGGGTGCAGCAAACTACCGTGGCACGTGTATACCTATGTAACAAACCTGCACGTTCTGCACATGTACCGTGGAAAGTATTAAAAAAAAAAACCTCTAACTTTTAATGTTTTTTATTTCTATGTGGAATAAAAATCAGAAATAAGCAAGGGAAAAAAGAGCTAGAAATGAGGAAGCTTAATGAGGAAGGCAAATAAAAACCTGAGACTGGCCAAAAGCTAGGCCTCTTGCACTAAACAGCCAAGTCGTGAATATAATGAAAAAATTCTTAAGAAAATAAAAGTGTTACCCAGTGAATACATGAATGATAAGAAAGTGAAACAGCATTATTGCTGATATGGAGAAAGTTAGAGTGGTTTGGACAGAAGATCAAACCAGCCACAACATTCCCTTAAGCCAAAGCCTAATCTAGAGCAAGATCTTAACTCTCTTCAATTCTATGATGGCTGAGAAAGGTGAGGAGCCAGCAGAACTAAAGTCTGAAGCAGAGGCTGGTTGATGAGGTTTAAGGAAAGAAACTATCTCCAAAGAATAAAAGTGCAAGGGGAAGCAGCAACGGCTGTTGTAGAAGCTGCAGCAAGTTATCCAGAACATCCAACTAAGATCATTGATGAAGGCAGCTATGCTAGACAACAGATTTTCAGTGTAGCTAAAACAGCCTTCTATTGGAAGAAGATTCCAATCCAGGATTAACTAGAGAGGAAAGCTCAATGCTTAGCTTCAAAGTTTCAAAAGACAAGCTGATTCTCTTATTAAGGGCTAATGTGGCTGGTAACTAAGTTGAAGCCAATGCTCATTGACCATTTTGAAAATCCTAGAGCCCTTAAGAATGATGCTAAATCTACATTGCCTATGCTTTATAAATGGAATAACAAAGTCTGAACAACAGAACATCTGTTTACAGCATGATTTACTGAATATTTTAAGCCTACTGTTGAGACCTACTGCTCAGGAAAACAGATTCCTTTCAAAATATTATTGTTCGTAGACAATGTAACTGGTCACCCAGGAGCTCTGAAGGAGATATACAAGGAGATAACTGTGATTTTCATGCCTGCTAACACAGTATCCATTCTGTAGCCCATGGATCAAGGAATAATTTCAATTTTCAAGTCTTATTGTTAAGAAATATATTTTGTAAGGCTATACCTGCCATAGATAGTGACTTCTCTAATGAATCTGGGCAAAATATGTAGAAAACCTTCTGGAAAAGATTTACCATTCTAGATGACATTAAAAACATTTGTGATTCATGGAACAGACAGTTCTCAAGAGAAGATATACAAATGGCCAACAAACATGAAAAAATGACCCACATCACTAATGATCAGGGAAATGCAAATCAAAACCACAATGTGATACCAACTTACTCCTGCAAGAATCTCCATACTCAAAAAATGAAAAAATAATAGATGTTGGCATGGATGTGATGAAAATGGAACACTTCTACACTGCTGGTGGAAATGTAAACTACTAAAACCACTACGGAAAATAGTGCGGAAATTCCTTAAAGAACTAAATGTAGAACTACCATTTAATCCAGCGATCCCACTACTGGGTACCTACCCACAGGAAAACAAGTCATTACATAAAAAAGATGCTTTCACATGCATGTTTACAGCAGCACAATTTGCAGTTGCAAAAATACGGAGCCAGCCCAAATACCCATCAATCAATGAGTGGATAAATTGTGATACACACACATACACCATGGAATACTACTCAGCCATAAAAATGAAGAAAATAATGGCATTTGCACCAACCTGAATGGAACTGGAGACCAGTAGTCTAAGTGAAGTTAAGTCAGGAATGGAAAACCAAACATTGTATGTTCTCACTTATAAGTGGGAGCTAAGCTATGAGGATGCAAAGGCATAAGAATGACACAATGGATTTGGGGACTCAGGGGAAAGGGTGGGAAATGGGTGAGGGATAAAAAACCACCCACTGGGTACAGTGTACATTGCTCGGGTGATGGGTGCACCAAAATTTCAGAAATCACCACTAAAGAACTTATTCATGTAACCAAACACCATCTATTCCCCAAAAACCTATTGGAATAAAAAAAATGAATTAAAAAAACCATTTGTGACTCAGGAGATCAAAATATCAACATTAACAGGAGTTTGGAAGAAGTTGATTCCAACCTTCATGGACAACTTGGAGAGATTCAAAACTTTGGTGGAGTACTGCAGATGTGATGCAAATAGCAAGAGAACTAGAATTAGAAGTAGAGCCTTAAGTGTGACTGAATTGCTGCTATCTCATGATAAAACTTGAACAGATCAGAAGTTGCTTCTTATGGATGAGCAAAGAAAGTGGTTTCTTGAGATAGAATCTATTCCTGGTGAAAATACTGTGACCATTATTGAAATGACAACGAAGGATTTAGAAAATGACATAAACTTAATTTGTAAAGCAGCAGCAGGATTTGAGAGGATGGACTCTAATTTTTGAAGGAAGTTCTAATGTGGATAAAATGTTGTCAGACAGCAATGCATGCTACAGAGAAATATTTTATGAAAGAGTTAACTGATGGGGCAAACGTCATTGTTGCCTTATTTTAAGAAATTGCCATAGCCATCCCAACCTTAAGCAACCATGACCCTGATTAGTCAGTAGCCATCAACATCAAGTCAAGACTCACTGAAGGCTTACATGATCATTAGCATTTTTTAGCAATAAATTTTTAATTAAGGCATGTATATTACTTTTTAGACATAATGCCATTGCACATTTAATAGACTAATATAGTGTAAATATAACTTTTTTTTTTTTTTTTTTTTTTTTTTTTTTTGAGACGGAGTCTTTGCTCTTTCACCCAGGCTGGAGTGCAGTGGCGCAATCTCGGCTCACTGCAAGCTCCGCCTCCCGGGTTCACGCCATTCTCCTGCCTCAGCCTCTCCGAGTAGCTGGGACTACAGGCGCCCGCCACCACGCCCGGCTAATTTTTTGTATTTTTTAGTAGAGACGGGGTTTCACCGTGGTCTCGATCTCCTGACCTTGTGATCCGCCCGCCTCGGCCTCCCAAAGTGCTGGGATTACAAGCGTGAGCCACCGCGCCCGGCCAAATATAACTTTTATATGAACTGGGAAACAAAAAATTTTGTTTAATTCACTTTATTGCAATATTCACTGCATTGTGATGATCTGGAACCAAACCCACAACATCCCCAAGGTATACCTCTATATACTATAGGCTACAAGTAAGCTAATTCAGAGAACTCCCAGTTACACAGCTGACTCCAGACACATGCAGTCTTGGACACACACATATCTGTTCCATAAGCAAGTTTGTGAAGGTTTGGGAATCATTCCAGCTCACTTCAAAAAAATCTTATGATACTCCATATTCTGACATTTAAACAGAAGATTCAAAATAAATAATTATAGGATATTGTAAAAAAAAAAAAAAAAGAAACAAGTTAATTCATCATTCCACATGATTAATGAAATTTTTGTTTTTAAAAATGTAAAGTGATGAAATGAAGTACGGAATGTGAGATGTAGTATTTTTATTGGTAAGCGTAAACTTTATATATGATTTTACTAAACTTTAATAATATCTTTAAAATTGATATTTATTTTGTTATTCCTGTATGATTATTTAATAAACTATCATATTTATTACTGTCATAAACCAATAAATAAATGGTTCTTTCCCTTTGTGCAAAAATTTATACAAATGTAATTAAAAATTACCAACCCATTACATTTTTCCTTCTAGGTACATAACATTTTATAAGTTTCTTTACTTTTTACTAGCATAATTATATATATGAAGTCCAATAAAAAATTTCTACAATTTGGCTGGGCGTGGTGGTTCACACCTGTAATCCCAGCCCTTTGGGAGGCCGAGGCAGGTGGATCATTTGAGGTCAGAAGTTCAAGACCAGCCTGACCAACATGATGAAACCCCATCTGTACTAAAAATACAAAAAAAAAATTAGCCAGGTGTGGTGGCATATGCCTGTATTCCCAGCTACTCAGGAGGATGAGGCAGGAGAATCACCTGAGCCCAGGAGGTGGAGGTTGCAGTGAGCCGAGATCATGCCATTGGCACTCCAGGCTGGGCAACAGTGCAAGACTGTCTCAAAAAAAAAAAAAAAAAATCCACAATTTGTATTTCCTTTATGGCCATTATCATGCATATATTATTCATATAAAATAATTTTTAAGATAATTTTGTCACCTAAAGGAAGGAGGATTAAAATGTTATGTGCTCTGAGTGCAAACATGCGTTGTACCAACATGCCTTCTGGAGTTTTCTCAGATTCTCTGACTTTCTTACTTTTTTGTCTCATACAAGCTTGCATCAAAATTGTGAGCTGGCTTAAGATGGTGGGTTATAGGAAAACTAGAAGAAAACACTTCCTAGAAAGGAGTAGAAGACAAGTAACTAACATGCATTTATTCGCCCCTTTATTCATTCAACAAATAACCATTAACCATCTACCACTGTACCAAGCACTGGTCTAGGCACCAGGAATATTATTTCATGCCCTCTGGAAGGTTGCCTTTTAATAGAAAAACACAGACAAATAACACACATAATGAACAAGTAAATTATGTAATATGTTAGAAGGCAGTAAGGGCTATAGAAAAAAAATAATAAATTCAGCATGATAAAACAGTGCCAGGAAGTTGGAGTTTTAATAGCGTAGCTATTGGTTATTGGGAAGGTGTCTTTTGATCAAAAACTTGAATAAGTTGAGAATTAGCCATGTGGACATCTAGGGAAAGTGTATTCTGGGCAGAGAAAACCAACCAGTGCAAAGGTCATGGGGAAGGGGCAGGCCTGGATTGTTCCAGGAAGACAAGAAGGACATGAAGCAGAGAGTGAAAGGGAAAGAAAGGAGTAGTAGATGAAATCAGAGAGGTCAGGAGGATCAGATTGTACAGAGCTTTCTTAAACCTTTAAAAGGACTTTGTCTTTTACTCTGGGTGAAACACAGAACCACCGCAGGGCTTTAAGCAGAGGAATGACATGATACAACTCATGATTTTTAAAACAGTGGCCTTAGTATAAGTGGGTTGACTACCTTAAAAGCCCTCCAATCTTCCTGGAGCGATATGGGGTGACCCACCTAATACATCTGTCCCCATTCATCACCAAGATTGATCTGTCTGATCTGACTGACTAGGAGTACCATTCTTCCCTGGCTTCTTGCCTTGCATCTTCCCCAAGGTGCACACCTGGTCAACCCTTTCAGATTTAGGAGAGGCATTCTTCAGGTAAGGGTCTAGAGGTGCTACCTGATGCTAAAACTTTGACCATTTGAGATTATTTTTCACCAACTATCTTCAAGAGTCTTCTGTAAAACTATAAATTGCTCTTGAATTCTTAACCTATGAAAACTGACTTTTGATATAAATTAAATTAGCCCTTAACTGACAATTAAGCAGATAACTGACAGGTGGGAATGAACACCAGAAACATTCACAGCAACACACACACACACACACACACACACACACACACACACACCTAGACCTCAATATTTAGATATTCATCATACATACATTTTCTATCTACAATTGACTACAATGCTAACAGTTCTCAAACATACACAAGATGTACATAATGTCCTGTCCATTTGTATTTCCCTCTTTCACTGTTATAACTGAACAGGGATTATTGGAGGATATAGTGAAAAGAAAGGCAAACTCAGAAGTTGTGCATGGCAGCCATGCTAGGAAGTAGGAAAAGTACAGGCAAGAAGACCCCTGGAGAAAGATTTGACTGCCTGAAGTTTGAACCAAAGCCAGCTTCCACCTCAGGCCAACCCATTCTCTGAGCAGAAGGAAAGGATGTTTCCTGAGGTACTGACCTGGCCTATGAACTTCACTCCCAGGAAAGCTGACCAAAGGATGTCTCCTGGTAGCCTAATTGGTCCTCTTGGTCCTCAAATTCTCTTTTTTAAAAACTACTATTACATTCATTCTACCCATGCGTTTTTTCAGTAAAATGTATTAATATTTTTTAGTCACAATAGAAGGTTTTTAACTTCTCAATTATTTTTCAGTCTCTTCCAAGGTTGGTACTATCAGAAGCAAGATGAAAAGCATCAAGGTTGTTACCAATTTTTACCCACACTTTCCACCAAAAGTTGAATTTGAAGCTAGGATTGGGCAAATATAAGAATGACTATTTCCTAACCATGTATAAAAAGCTGTTTTAAAGTTTTCTCTGATGTTCATAAACATCAAGTATCTTACCAGTACTCAATTCTAAGCTGGTAATTTTCCAGTATGTAGGCTTCCATACTTCTGAAGCCTACATGTGAATGCTTAAATTACAGATGCCTGTTTCCCTTAAGGTAGTCACGTATGGGAACAGCTTATGGACAAACAGGGAGCTTTTGTGTTGAGTGTAATAGATCAGCCTCTCTTTCATAAATGACAGCTTCTACCCAGATTAGTCTTATAAGGAGATGGCAACTCCCTATTTGATATAATTTTACATGCTCTAGAAAGTTTTCCTTGACTCCATCACTCATGAAGCTTACCCACCTAATGAAAAAAAAATGTCTAATGATAAAATTAGACAACATGCAAGAACAGATGGGTAATGTAACCAAAACTAAGAAAAATCTTAGAATCAAAAGGAAATGATAGAGATCAAACACTAACAGAACTGAATATGCCTTTTAATGACTCATCAGTAGACTGCACATGGCTATAAAAAGAATCAGTGAGCTTGAAGATATGTCAATAGAAACTTTGAAAACTAAAATGCAAAAAAAAAACTATAGTGGAAAAAACAGAAGAAAATATTAAAGAATTGTGGGACAATTTCAAAAAGTGTAACATACATAATTTGAATACCAGAAAGAGAAGAAAAAGTGAAGCAGAAGAAATACTTGGAAGAATACCAGCTGAGAATTTTCCAAAATTAATGACAAACACAAAACCACAAATCCATGAGGTTCAGAGAAAAGAAGGATAAACACTTAAACTACTTGTAGGCATAGCATATTCAAACTGCAGAAAACCAACTACAAAGAGAAAACCTTAAAAGAAGCCAGAAAGAACAAATGCTTTACCTATAGAAAAACAAGTTTAAGAATTACAGCAGACTTCTCATCAGTACTATGCAAGCAAGAAGAGAATGAAATGAAATATTTAAAGTGTTGAAAGTCAAAAATCACCAACCTGGAAATTCTATATCTAGCAAAACTGTTCTTCAAAAGTAAAAGAGAAGGACTTCCTTCATGCAAAAAATAATAATAACTACCCTGGGGGAATTCATTACCAGAAGACCTGTACTGCAGAAATTTAAAAAAAAAAAAAAAGTTATTTAAGGAGAATGAAAATGATATAGGTCAGAAACTCAAATCTATATAAAGGAAAATTAATAGAGAAGGAATAAATGGAGATACAATCATCTGATAACTGTACTTAAAATAATAATACTAACAATGTATTGGGTGATTATAGAATATGAATAAGTGAAATGAATGACAGCATTGTCATAAGAGATAAGAGGGAGAAATGAGGGATACTGTTATGATTAAGAACCTGAAGTGCAGATGCAATTGTAGAGTGTTATTAGAAGCTGGATATAGATGTTAAAAATTTATATTGCAAACTCTAGACCACTATTAAAAAAATTTTTAAGAAATGTAATTGCTAGGAAAGGAGATAAAATAAAATAACATGAAGTACTCAATTAAAAACAGACAAGGCAGGAAAACGCTGGAACAAAAAAAGAAACAAATGCAATTATTATAAAACAGATACGAACATGGTAGATATTTATACAACTATACCAATAATCACTTTAAATGTTAATTGTTTAAAAACACAAGGTAAACAAAAAGGTAGTCAGCGTAGATTGAGAAAACAAGGTCCAAATATATGTTGCCTACCAGAAACTAAATATTAAAAATTCAAATGGGATCATCATGGCAGACAGGAGGCAGAACTAGATTACAGCTCCAGAGACAGCAATGTACAGAGGCTCACACTGTGAATTTTAGCTCCAGAATGACTGCAAGAACAAACCAGAAATCCCAAGAGGACCCACAGACCCTCTGAAGGAAGTGGACTGCTCCTGCAGGACCTGGGAGACACCCCAAATACTGTGAGTGCCCTAACTGCAGAAATGGGAAAAGGAGAATCTCCTCTCACAGGGCTCTGTGCAGACAACCCCCAGTACCAGTCCAGACCCTCACTGGAGAAGCTGAAGGTCTGTTTGTGGGAGAAGTTTCCAACTTTACCTGGAGCTGAGTCAATTTAGAGAGCCAAGTGAAATACAGGGAAGAGGAAGCAGCAGAAAGGCCCTGGGAGCTTGCTGTGTCCCCTAGCAGCCCACTCCTGCCTGGCACCACATGGATCCAATTGGGAGGGTGACCAGAGGAGCAGGGGGTAAAACTCCACAGGAGGAAGAAAATCTCTAGCTGAACTTTGTAACAATTTGAAGGGTGGGAAGCCTCCTGCTCAGAACTCAGGGGAGGGTGCAAATCCAGTGTGCAGACTCCACAGGCAGGCGAAGAATCAAGCCCTTTTCTTTCGCAGCTGGGAGGCGGGTAGCCCAGGGCAAGTTTTCAAGCCTGTCACACCCTCCGCCAGGAAACAGACTCCGGGCTATTGGGGGTGGGGGCACAGTGCGAGTGAGACCTTCAGTTTATGTGAGATCTGGATGAGGTCTGTGACTGCTGGCTTTCCCCCACTTTCCTGACAACCTGCATGACTCAGGAGAGGCAGCCATAATCCTCCTAGGTACACAACTCCAGTGACCTGGAAATCTCAACCCTGTCCTCCACATCAGCTGCAGCAAGACCTGCCCAAGATGAGACTGAGCTCAGACATGCCTAGCCCTGCCTGCACTTGATGGTCCTTCCCTATCCACCCTGGAAGCAGAAGACAAAGGGCATATAATCTTGGGAGTTCTAGGGCACTGCCCACTGCCAGTCCCTCTCCATACTCCTACAGCTGATGCTTTCTGGAAAGTGCCACCTCCTGGCAGGAGGCCAACCAGCACAAAAATAGAGCATTAAACCACCAAAGCTAAGAACACTCACAGAATCCACTGAACACCCCTGCCACCTCCACCTGAACAATCACCAGTATCCATGGCTGAGAGACCCATAGATGGTTCACATCACAGGGCTCTGTGCAGACAACCCCCAGTACCAGTCCAGAGCTGGGCAGTCTCACTGGGTGGCTAGACTCAGAAGAGAGACAACAATCACTGCAGTTTGGCTCTCAGGAAGCCACATCCATAGGAAAATAGGGAGGGTACTACATCAAGGGAACACCTGAGGGACAAAAGAATCTGAACAACAGCCTTCAGCCCTAGATCTTCCCTCTGACAGAGGCCACCCAAATGACAAGGAACCAGAAATCCAACCCTGGTAATACGACAATACAAGGCTCTTCAACACCCACAAAAAAAATCACACTAGTTCACCAGCAATGGATCCAAACCAAGAATAAATCCCTGATTTACCTGAAAAAGAACTCAGGAGGTTAGTTATTAAGCTATTCAGGGAAGGACCAGAGAAAGGCGAAGCCCAGTGCCAGGAAATCCAAAAAATCATGCAAGAACTGAAGGGAAAATTATTCAAGGAAGTAGATAGCTTAAAGAAAAAGCAATCAAAAATTCAGGAAACTTTAGACACACTTTTAAAAATGTGAAATGCTCTGGAAAGTCTCAGCAATATAATTGAGCAAGTAGAAGAAAGAAACTCAGAGCTCGAAGACAAGGTCTTCAAATTAACCCAATCCAACAAAGACAAAGAAAAAGATTAAGAACCTCCAAGAAGTCTTGGATTATGTTAAACAACCAAACCTAAGAATAATTGGTGTTCCTGAGGAAGAATAGAATTCTAAAAGCTTGGAAAACATATTTGGGGGAATAATCGAGGAAAATTTCCTTGGCCTTGCTAGAGACCTAGACATCCAAATACAAGAAGTACAAAGAACACCTGGAAAATTCATTACAAAATGATCTTTGCCTAGGCACATTGTCATGAGGTTATCCAAAGTTAAGATGAAGGAAACCTAAGAGCTGTAAGACAGAAGCACCGGGTAACCTGTAAAGAAAAACCTATCAAATTAACAGCAGATTTCTCTGGAGAAACCCTGCAAGCTAGAAGGGATTCAGTCTCCGCAAACAAAACAATTATCAGCCAAGAATTTTGTATCCAGCAAAACTAAGCATCATCTACGAAGGAAAGATACTGTTGTTTTCAGACAAACAAATGCTGAGAGAATTCACCTATTACCATGCCACTACTACTAGAACTGCTAAAGGGAGTTCTAAATCTTGAAACAAATCCTGGAAACACATCAAAACAAACTCTTTAAAGCATAAATCACACGGGACCTATAAAACAAAAATACATGTTAAGAAGCAAAACAAAAAGCAAAAAAATCAAAGCATACAGGCAACAAAGAGCAAGATGAATGCAACAGTACCTCACATCTCAATAATACATTGAATGTAAATGGCCTAAACGTTCCACTTAAAAGATACAGAACCACAGCATGGGTAAGAACTCACCAACCATCTACTGCCTTCAGGAGACTCACCTACCACATACAGACTCACATAAACTTAAAGTGGTAGAAAAAGGCATTTCATGCAAATGGACACCAAAAGCCAGCAGGGTAGCTATTCTTAGACAAAACAAACTTTAAAGCAACAGCAGCTAAAAGAGACAAAGAGGGACATCATATAATGGTAAAAGGCCTTGTCCAACAGAAAAATATCACAATCCTAAACGTATGCACCTAACACTGGAGCTCCCAAATTTATAAAACAATTACTAATAGACCTAAGAAATGAGATAGCAACACAATAATAGTGGAGACTTCAATACTCCACTGACAGCACTAGACAGGTTATCAAGACAGAAAGTCAACAAAGAAACAATGGATTTAAACTATACCCTGGAACAACTGCACCTAACAGATATATAGAGAACATTTCATCCAACAACCGCAAAATACACGTTCTATTTAACAGCACATGGAACTTTCTCCAAGATAAACCATATGACAGGCCATGAAATGAGCCTCAATAAACTTAAGTTGAAATTATATCAAGCACTCTCTCAGAACACAGTGGAATAAAACTGGAAATCAACTTCAAAAGGAACCTTCAGAACCATGCAAGTGCATGGAAATTAAATAACCTGTTCCTGAATGAGTATTGGGTCAAAAACAAAATCAAGATGGAAACTAAAAAATTATTCAAACTGAATGACAATAATGATACAACCTATGAAAACCTCTGGAATAAAGCAAAGGTGGTGCTAAGAGGAAAGTTCATAACCCTAAGCGCCTATATCAAAAAGATTGAAAGAGCAGAAACTGACATTCTAAGGTCACACCTCAAGGAGCAAGAGAAACAAGAGCAAACCAAACCCAAACCCAGCAGAAGAAAGGAAGTTACCATGAAAGATCAGAGCAGAACTAAATGAAATTGAAACAAACAAAAAAGATAAATGAAACAAAAAGCTGGTTATTTAAAAAGATAAATAAAATTGATACACCATTAGCAAGATTAACCAAGAAAAGAAGAGAGAAAATCCAAATAACCTCACTAAGAAACAAAACAGGAGATATTACAACTGACACCACTGAAATACAAAAGATCATTCAAGGCTACTATGATACATTTACGCACATAGCTAGAAAACCAAGAAGAGATGGACAAATTATTGTAAAGATACAAACCTTCTAGCTTAAATCAGTAAGAATTAGATACCCTGAACAGACCAATAACAAGCAGTGAGATTGCAAGGGTAATTTAAAAATTACCAACAAAAAAAGTCCAGGACCAGACGAATTCACAGCAGAATTCTACCAGACATCCAAAAAAGAATTGTTACCAATCCTTTTGACACTATTCCACAAGATAAAGAAGGACTCCTCCTTAATTCATCTTCTGAAGCCAGCATCACCCTAATACCAAAATCAGAAAAGGACATAACCAAAAAAGAAAACTACAGACCGATATCCTTGAAGAACATTGACGCTAAAATCCTTAACAAAATACTAGCTAACCGAATCCAACAACATACCAAAAAGATAACCCAGCATGATCAAATGAGTTTCATACCAGGGATGCAGGGATGGTTTAACATATGCAAGTCAATAAATACACCACATAAACAGAATTAAAAACAAAAATCACATGTTCCTCTCAATAGATGCAGAAAAAGCATTCGACAAAATCCAGCATTGCTTTGTGATTAAAACTCTCAGCAAAATCAGCATACAAGGGACATACCTTAATGTAATAAAAGCCATCTATGACAAAACCATAGCCAACATAATACTGAATGGGGAAAAGTTGAAAGCATTCACTCTAAGAACTGGAACAAGACAAGGATGCCCACTCTTACCACTCCTCTTCAACATAGTAGTGGAAGTCCTAGTCAGAGCAATTAGACAAGAAAAAGAAATAAATGGCATCCAAATCAGTAAAGAGAAAGTCAAACTGTCGCTGTTTACTGATGATATGATCATTTACCTTGAAAACCCTACGAACGCCTTCAGAAATCTCCTAGAACAAAAGAATTCAGCAAAGTTTCCACATAAGATTAATGTATGAAAATCAGTAGCTCTTCTATACACCAACAGCAAGCAAGCAGAGAATCAAATCAAGAACTCAACCCCTTTTACAATAGCTACAAAACAAGAAATAAAATACTTAGGAATACACCTAACCAATGGGTCAAAAGACCTCTACAAGGAAAACTACAAAACACTGTTGAAAGAAATCATAGATGACATAAACAAATGGAAACACATCCCATGCTCATGGGATGGGTAGAATCAATATTCTGAAAATGACCATACTGCCAAAAGCAATCTACACATTCAACACAATCCCCATCAAAATACCACCATCATTCTTCACAGAATTAGAAAAACAATTCTAAAATTCATATGGAACCAAAAAAGAAACCACATAGCCAAAGCAAGACTAAGCAAAAAGAACAAATCTGGTGGCATCACACTACCTGATTTCAAACTATACTGTAAGGCCAAAGTCACCCAAACAGCATGGTACTGGTATAAAAATAGGCACATAGACCATGGAAACAGGATAGCGAACCCAGAAAGAAACCCAAATACTTACAGCCAACTGATCTTCAACAAAGCAAACAAAAGCATCAAGTGGGAAAGGACACCCTTTTCAATAAATGATGCTGGATAATTGGCTAGCCACATGGAGGAGAATAAAACTGGATCCTCATCTCTCACCTTATACAAAAATCAACTCAAGATGGATTAAGGACTGAAACCTAAAACCTGAAACTATAAAAATTCTAGATGATAACATTGGAAAAACCCTTCTAGACATTGGCTTAGGCAAGGATTTCATGACCAAGAACCCAAAAGCAAATGCAACAAAAACAAACATAAATAGCTGGGACCTAATTAAACTAAAGAGCTTTTGCATGGCAAAAGGAACTGTCAGCAGAGTAAACAGACAACCCACAGAGGGGGAGAAAATCTTCACAATCTACACATCTGACAAAGGACTAATATCCAAAATCTACAATGAACTCAAACAAACAAGTAAGAAAAAAGCAAACAATCCCATCAAGAAGTGGGCTAAGGACATAAATAAACAATTCTCAAAAGATATACAAATGGCCAACAAACACATTAAAAAATGCAAGACTAAACCAGGAAGAAGTTGAATCTCTGAATAGACCAGTAACAGGCTCTGAAATTGTGGCAATAATCAATAGCTTACCAACCAAAAAGAGTCCAGGACCTGATGGATTCACAGCCGAATTCTACCAGAGGTATAAGGAGGAACTGCTACCATTCCTTCTGAAACTATTCCAATCGATAGAAAAAGAGGGAATCCACCCTAACACATTTTATGAGGCCAGCATCGTCCTGATACCAAAGCCTGGCAGAGACACAACCAAACAAGAGAATTTCAGACCAATATCCTTGATGAACACTGATGCAAAAATCCTCAATAAAATACTGGCAAACTGAATCCAGCAGCACATCAAAAAGCTTATCCACCATGATCAAGTGGGCTTCATCCCTGGGATGCAAGGCTGGTTCAACATACGCAAATCAATAAATGTAATCCAGCATATAAACAGAACCAAAGACAAAAACCACATGATTATCTCAATAGACACAGAAAAGGCCTTTGACAAAATTCAACAAGCCTTCATGCTAAAAACTCAATAAATTAGGTATTGATGGGACATAGCTCAAAATAATAAGAGCTATCTATGACAAACCCACAGCCAATATTATACTGAATGGGCAAAAACTGGAAGCATTCCCTCTGAAAACTGGCACAAGACAGGGATGCCCTCTCTCATCACTCCTATTCAACATAGTGCTGGAAGTTCTGGCCAGGGCAAACAGGCAGGAGAAGGAAATAAAGGGTATTCAATTAGGAAAAGAGGAAGTCAAATTGTCCCTGTTTGCAGATGACATGATTGTATATCTAGAAAACCCCATTGTCTCAGCCCAAAATCTCCTTAAGCTGATAAGCAACTTCAGCAAAGTCTCAGGATACAAAATCAATGTACAAAAATCACAAGCATTCTTGTACACCAATCACAGACAAACAGAGAGCCAAATCATGAGTGAACTCCCATTCACAATTGCTTCAAAGAGAATAAAATACCTAGGAATCCAATTTACAAAGGACGTGAAAGACCTCTTCAAGGAGAACTACAAACCACTGCTCAATGAAATAAAAGAGGATACAAACAAATGGAAGAACATTCCATGCTCATGGGTTGGAAGAATCAATATCGTGAAAATGGCCATACTGCCCAAGGTAATTTATAGATTCAATGCCATCTCCATCAAGCTACCAATGATTTTCTTCACAGATTTGGAAAAAACTACTTTAAAGTTCATATGGAACCAAAAAAGAGCCCACATCGTCAAGTCAATCCTAAGCCAAAAGAACAAAGCTGGAGGCATCACACCACCTGACTTCAAACTATACTACAAGGCTACAGTAACCAAAACAGCATGGTACTGGTACCACAACAGAGACATAGATCAATGGATCAGAACAGAGCCCTCAGAAATGATGCCACATATCTACAACTATCTGATCTTTGACAAACCTGACAAAAACAAGCAATGGGAAAAGGATTCCCTATTTAATAAATGGTGCTGGGAAAACTGGCTAGCCATATGTAGAAAGCTGAAACTGGATCCCTTCCTTACACCTTATACAAAAATTAATTCAAGATGGATTAAAGACTTAAATGTTAGACCTAAAACCATAAAAACCCTAGAAGAAAACCTAGGCAATACCATTCAGGACATAGGCATGGGCAAGGACTTCATGTCTAAAACACCAAAAGCAATGGCAACAGAAGCGAAAATTGACAAATGGGATATAATTAAACTAAAGAGCTTCTGCACAGCAAAAGAAACTACCATCAGAGTGAACAGGCAACCTACAAAATGGGAGAAAATTTTTGCAACCTACTCATCTGACAAAGGGCTAATATCCAGAATCTACAATGAACTCAAAACCAATTTACAAGAAAAAAACAAACAACCCCATCAAAAAGTGGGCGAAGGACATGAACAGACACTTCTCAAAAGAAGACATTTATGCAGCCAAAAAAACACATGAAGAAATGCTCATCATCACTGGCCATCAGAGAAATGCAAATCAAAACCACAATGAGATACCATCTCACACCAGTTAGAATGGACATCATTAAAAAGTCAGGAAACAACAGGTGCTGGAGAGGATGTGGAGAAATAGGAACACTTTTACACTGTTGGTGGGACTGTAAACTAGTTCAACCATTGTGGAAGTCAGTGTGGCGATTCCTCAGGGATCTACAACTAGAAATACCATTTGACCCAGCCATCCCATTACTGGGTATATACCCAAAGGACTATAAATCATGCTGCTATAAAGACACATGCACACGTATGTTTATTGCGGCACTATTCACAATAGCAAAGACTTGGAACCAACCCAAATGTCCAACAACGATAGACTGGATTAAGAAAATGTGGCACATATATACCATGGAATACTATGCAGCCATAAAAACTGATGAGTTCATGTCCTTTGTAGGGACATGGATGAAACTGGAAAACATCATTCTCAGTAAACTATCGCAAGGACAGAAAACCAAACACAGCATGTTCTCACTCATAGGTGGGAATTGAACAATGAGAACACATGGACACAGGAAGCGGAACATCACACTCCAGGGACTGTTGTGGGGTGGGGGGATGGGGGAGGGACAGCATTAGGAGCTATACCTAATGCTGAATGACAAGTTAATGGGTGCAGCGCACCAACATGGCACATAGATACATATGTAACAAACCTGCACATTGTGCACATGTACCCTAAAACTTAAAGTATAGTAATAAAAAAAATGCTCAACATCACTAATAATCAGGAAAATGCAAACAAAAACCACAATGCGATATCATATTACTTCTGCAAGAATAGCCATAATCAAAAAATCAAAAACAGTAGATGTTGGCATGGATGCAGTGAACAGGGAACACTTCCACACTGCAAGTGGAAGTATAAATTAGTATAGCGGCCATGGAAAATAGTGTGGAGATTCCTTAAAGAATTTAAAGTAGAACTACCATTTAACCCAGCAATCCCACTACTGGGTATCTAGCCAGAGGAAAGGAAGTCATTATTCGAAAAAGATACTTGCACACGCATGTTTATAGTGGCACAATCCACAATAGCGAAATTGTGGAACCAACCCAAATACCCATAAATCAATGAGTAGATAAAGAAAGTGGTGTGTGTGTGTGTGTGTGTGTGTGTGTATAGATAGACAGATATGTGATGGAATACTATGCAGCCATAAAAAGGGATAAATAAACAGCACTTGCAGTCACTTAGATGAGATTGGACACTATTATTCTAAATGAAGTAACTCAGGAATGGAAAACCAAACACCGTATGTTCTAACTAATATGTCGGAGCTAAGCTATGAGGACGAAAAGGCATAAGAATGATACAGTGGACTTTGGGGACTTGGGGGGAAGAGTGGGAGGGGGGCGAGGGATGAAAGTCTACAAATATGGTGCAGTGTATACTGCTCGGGTGATGGATGAACCAAAATCTCACAAATCACCACTAAAGAACTTACTCATGTAATCAAATACCACCTGTACTCCAATAACTTATGGAAAAATAAAAATAAATAAAAGCTCAAATATGTTAAAAGTAAAGGGATAGATATAGAGCACATACCATTCTAATGCTGACCAAAAGGAAGCTGGAATAGCTATATTAATTTTAGACAAATGCAACTTCAGGAAAAATACTTAAAGGCATAACATAAGGTAGACAAGTATCCACAAAGACATAATAATCCTTAACATGTATGCACATCTTCTAAAGCTCACATGGAATACTAACCAAGATAGAACATTATGGATCAAAAAAACACATTAACAAATTTAAAAGAATAGAAATCATACTAAGTATGTTTTCAGATCACAACAGAACTAAACTATAGATCAAAATCAGAAAGACAACCGGAAAATAGAAAAAAATGAAGATTAAACAACACAATTCTAAGTAACACATGGGATCAAAGTGGAAGTCTCAAGAGAAATTGAAAATATTCTGAACAAAAATGAAAACATAGCACCAAAATTTGTGGTATTCAGTAAAGTAGATCTAAAGGAAAATTATGGCACTAAATGCATATGTTAGAAAAGAAGACATAAAATCAATAGTCAAAACATTCTCCATAAAAAACAAACTAGAGAAAAAGAACAATTTGGAAGCCTGTAATAAAAAGAAACATAATAAAAATCAGAACATAAATCAATAAAATTTTAAACAGCAAACAATAGAGAAAAATCAATGAAATCAAAAGAAGCTCTTTGAAAAGCTCAATAAAATTTATAAACCTCTAGTTAGGCTAGCCAAGAAAAATAGAAGACACAAATTACTAATATCAGAAATGAAAGAAAGATCATCACTACTGATCACATGGACATTAAAAGGATAATAAAGAAATAGTACAAACAACTCTTTGCCCACAAATTAGATAAAAGGAATGAATTCTTCAAAAGACACAACTACCAAAAGTCACAAAAGGAAAAGTAGATAATCTGAAGAGGACCATATCTACCAATGAAATTGAATCAATAATTAACAACCACGAAAACAAAAGCACCAGGTTCAAATGGCTTCACTGGTGAATTCTACCAAAAATTTAAGGAAAAAATGATACAATTTCCACTATCTCTTACAGGAAATAGAAACAATTCCTAACTCATTCTATGAGTCCAGAATTACCCTAACACCAGAAGCAGATAAGAATATTCCAAGAATGGAAAACTATAGATCAATATCTCTCACAAAGATAAATGTAAAAATCCTCAACATATTAGCAAATCAAATACAACAATATATAAAAATAATTATACATCATGATCAATTGAGATTTATTCTAGCTAGGCAAGGCTGTTTTAGTATTTAAAAACCAATGAATGTAATTCACCACATCAACAGGCTAAGGGGAAAAAAAAGCAATATTATAATACTTGGTACAGAAAAGGCATTTGACAAAATCCAATATCCGTGTATAATAGAAATTATCAGTGAAGTAGGAATGCAGGGAAAGTTCTTCAACTTGATAAAGAACAGCTGCAAAACACCTCATTACTTAATAGTGGGAAACCAGTAACTCTCTAAGATCATGAGCAAGGCAAGGATGTCCCCTCACAACATTCCTAGTTAACATCATACTGGAAGTCCTAATTAAATAAATAAGACAAGAAAAGGAAATAAAAGGTATACAGATTGGGGAGGACAAATTAAATTCTTTATTCACAATTTTCTCTGTGCAAAATTCCAAAGGATAGGGGAAAAAGTTCCTGGAATTAATAAGTGAGTATAGCAAGGTCACTATAGAATAGAAGGTTAATATACAAAAGTCAATTGCTCTTCTATATGCCAAAAATGACCAATTTGTATTTGAAATGAGAGAAAATACATTTGCAATAGCACCCCAAAATGAAATACTTAGGTATAAAGTTTCAGAAAATATGTATAAGATCTGTAAGAAGAAAACTACAAAACTGATAAATCAAACAAAATCTAAATAAATGGAGCGATATTCCATTTTCAAGGATAGGAAGACTCAATATTGTTAAGATGTCAGTTCTTCCCAACTTGGTCTATAAATTCAAAGCAATCCAAATCAAAATCTCAGCAAGCTATTTTATAAATTACCTGATTCTAAAATGTATCCATTTAAGTTTTAAACCTAGAATAATCAACAGAATACAGTAAAGTAAGCTTGAATGACACATAATAGGCAATTTCAAAACTTACTATAAAGGCACAGTAATCAAGGCAATGTCATATTAGCAAAAGAATAGACATATATTACTAGATAAATGGAACGAAATACTGAGCTCAGAAATAGACCCAAACAAATATAATCAACTGCTCTTTGACACAGAAGCAATGGCAATTCAATGGAAAAAGAGCCTTTTCAACAAATGCCATGGGAATATTTGGATGTTTATACGCAAAAATAAGAAAAATAACTTAGACATAGGCCTCATACCTTTAACAAAAATTAACTCAAAACAGACCATAAACTAAAATATAAAATGCAAAATTACAAAATTTCTAGAAGAAAACGTAGGAGAAAATTTACGTGACCTTGAGTTTGACAACGAATTTTTAGATACAACACCAAAGCATAATCTATGAAAAAAAAATTGGTAAGTTGGATTTTATGAAAAAGTTCATTCCTTACCCAAATGACTGCCCATGCACTGGGCTCAGCCAATTTCATCAGCTCGGGTGTCAATATTATTTAAGAGAACTTGTTGCATTTGGGAGATTAAGAAGGAAGAGATCCAGGATCCCTGGCAATGTAGTATTCAAGAAATAGGTGATCCCAGCAATAATCTATGTATACAATTTGGTGTGAGTAATCTTTCACTTGGACACAAAACATTTTACCCACTTAATCATCTGAATAAATTTCTGTCTCTCAACCTCTTTCTCATTAAGTATGCATTACTACATTACTATCTATTTCACTAGGGTATTTTTTTTTTTTTTTTTTTTTTTTTTTTTTTTTGAGACAGAGTCTTGCTCTGTCGCCCAGGCTGGAGTGCAGTGGCGCAATCTCGACTCACTGCAAGCTTTGCCTCCCGGGTTCACGCCATTCTCCTGCCTCAGCCTCTCCGAGTAGCTGGGACTACAGGCGCCTGCCACCACGCCCGGCTAATTTTTTGTATTTTTAGTAGAGATGGGGTTTCACCGTGGTCTCAATCTCCTGACCTCGTGATCCACCCGCCTCGGCCTCCCAAAGTGCTGGGATTACAAGCGTGAGCCACCGCGCCCGGCCTTCACTAGGGTATTTTGTGACTTAATAGCATGCACTGATTTGAGACTTAACAGAGGAAAGAGCTAAACAAAATTCTTTATGTATATACTTGTACTATGGAGAATACAGAATGATGATAAATATGCAATAACCGTATAAAACAAAAAGAGCTTTAGGACAGACAGATGAAGGAGGTGATGTGGAGAAGAGAGACACATTGTATAAACCATGGCTAAAGAGATAACCAGGGCAGATATCTAGGCAAGAAAAACCAGTTAGATCAGTTGTAAATCAAATATATTTATTAATGTCTTGGTGGGGTAAGGGGAAAATGACCTTATATTTTGATTAGACATGGATACATATGGATGTTCAAACCAAGACTTGTAGCAGGTATTGTGCTAGATATTCTCCATTGCCTCCTCAGATAACACTTTCTACCTTGTGTCCAATCTGCCCCAGCAGTCTGGCCTTTATGCTCTACATTAAGGGATCCCTTCACTCTGGCATCCCAGGAAGGCCAAGTGGCAGGAGAGCAGAAGGCAGGAAGAGAGTGAAGCAAGAGTATTTATCTTCTAAACTCCCTCCCTTCTGTGCTGTGGTGGAGGATGGCTGGGTTCCTTCCCCAAGTTCCTAGCAGATAGCCTCTCCCCAGCTGCCTTCTGCTCTTGCACCACCCCTCATTAGCTTTTCTTGACCTTGCCCACATCTTTGAAACTGTTCCTTAGTTTATTTCTCTTCATCTGTTACCTGCCTAAACTCTTACTGATAAAAGCATAAAACATGTACACAGAGAATATAAAATGTATTAATTTGCTCATAAGGGCTTTTCAATTATAATTCAAGAACTCTTACTTACGGGAAAAGTAGTGTAAATAGGATGCACCTGCTCTGTGGAGCCTATTCTGAACCCCAGAAGTTGGTTATGCCTTCTTTGTTCTCCTTGCCCTTTATGCATAGCACATAATTATTGTGAGATTGTGGTGGGCATGAAAGACCTTAGTCAAGGGGACCTCATTTGGGAAGTGTTTCATGAGGTGAGGGATCTGAGAAATAAAGGACTCCCTAAAGTTCTGGCAGTTGGAGTTATATGAACTCAGTCACCTGAGGTTGGCTTCCACAGTTGTGCACAAGCAAGAGATAGCAAGTGCTGCACAATTCAGTGAGGCCCCTCTTACCTTCAACGCATCCATCTCCTCAGACAGTGAGAGCAAGATACACATCTGTAGATCTCCTACTCTAGTTGAGAACACACAATAAGAACATAGTGTTTATTAATGAGCCCAGAACTGCCTTCTTCCAAGTGGTATTCCCTGACAAAGACAAGTACAAGCTGTTTAAAAGAATGCCATTTAATATCAAAACATCTAGGTTATGATAACCCCAACACTGCATACCCTGAGACGTTATATGTATATGCTTTTTTTCCCCAGTGCCAAAACAAAACTATTTTGAGAGAGGATTTACTTTTTTAAAGAATTCTCATGTCAAAGCAAGCAGGAGTGGTTTTTTAACATCTAAATTAAAATAAGAACTGCATGTCTGTCTGCATAGTTTAAGTGAGTCTCCAATCCCTGAAGTCAGAACATTAAATTCAGGGTTTTTCATACAAATAGCAAACAGGAGTTCACCCAGATAATCTGCGAAGCTACCAGCTAAGAGGCCATAACTGGCACTAACTCCTTTGTCACATATATGCATTTGGTGTTCTCAGCTCTCCTCTCAATCACTAACTCCTGGCTCTTTCTCTGCATGATTTTTGGGCATGTCCCTCCATCATGGCCTCTGCTATGTCAGGTCTACCATTATAGACCTTGGAGCCCATGGTTCCTATTCTCACTTCCTAGACTCCTTTCATCTTTCCACTCAAGAATAATTTTTCTCTGATACAATATCTTTATATCATCATCCTGTTCACTACATTCAAATGACTGAATTACTCAGACCGGTTTTCTCATCTGTAAAAATGATACTAGAATGGGGCTGAAAAAAATCAAAGGTCTCTTTTATCTCTGATCTCATTATTCCTCCACTGAACTCATTTGATCTCATGTAACAATCTTTTTTGTGGTTGGCCCCTTGCTGTCAGCCACTCTTCACACATTCATCTAACAAAATTTACTGAGTGCCTGCAATGGAAGAACACAGTGCTAGGTTCTAGAAATAAAATTAAAAATTCCTACCTTTGACATGCAATAGCAGTTATCATTTCTGAGCACTTCTACATGGGGTATTTCAGGAGGGCTCACTGTATCCTCACAATAAACTTATGACAGAAGCATTATTGATAACTCCACTTTATAGAAAACTGAAACACAGCTCAATACGTGGCCCAAGTCATATAACTAGTAAGTGACTGAGCCAAATGTCATTGGTTCTAAATGATTGTGCCTCAAATAATTACAGTGAAAAGTTCTTAAAGACATTAATAAAATACTGAACAGGAAGATCTTAGCTTTGCTGCAGTTTCTAGGATGAAGGGTTACTTGAGCTCCAAGAAGCTTTCCACCCCTACCCCCTGCCGATGCCATGCCCCTTCTGGAGCACTCATCACATACTCTCAGCCAAGTCATTTCCATCTCAAGCATTGTGCAAAAGACCAGCACTCACCTTGAAAAAACCATCTTCAATGAATGGACTGCCATCTCTGCTTTATTATTTTGTACATAAGATTGTTACTTTGTACATATACTACATTTGACGTAATTTTTTTAACTTGTTTTCATGCCATGCTTAATCTCCCCAACCAATCTATCAAAAGCACCTCCAGCCAAGCTTGATAATAAATCAAGCAATTCACTTTATCCAGGGAGTCAAATCCAAACCCTCCAGACAAGTTTGATGACATTCACTCACCTTGACCTGGCAGAGCCTCCCCCATCAATCCACCAGGGCTGAGTTGACAACAATTCTCCTCCAATCAGTTCTCCACACTCCTATCCCTGTGACTTTTATCTTGTATTAAACGATCATATAAACACTAAGCCTCCTAAGCAGTGAAAGGAACTTTTATTTTTCTCATGGTTTCCATCTCCCAGCTTCTTCTATTGTATCGTAAATCCAAAACTGCCATAAAAGTTAGAAGCTTCAGAAGTGTCTTTTATAGAAATTTGGATTGTAGTCAAACATCTACCCTCAGTGTTCTCTTTCCAGTGTGGCATTTCCTCCCTACCACCTAATACACGTATACACAGTATGCTAGGAAGACCTGCAGACCTAAGCAGGTTTGAGATATTTTTCCATCACTCATCATTACAAATGTGTTTGTGTTTTCACTGTGGGGTATTCTTAAACCCTGCTGCTGGTGATGCTTTCTGTAAACAGTAATTCTCAAGTGCCTTATTGTGAATGCAATGAGTCATCTCCAGTGCAGAGAAGTGGCTTTATTTAGGACTGGCCAGAGGGGGATGGCCATCATTATATTCAATTTGATAGAGGATCTGCAGAATTCTGTCTCATTGCCCTGTACAGCAGGTCCAGTTTCTTTCTCCTGATAGAAGAACTGTATGCCTAAATATTCAGCACATATCCCCAAATTGATGTTTTACCTAAATTGTTTCTTAATTGGTTCAAATTAAGTGCATTTTGCAAATTCTCCCTCAGTCTAGTCTGTGGTCTAATGACTGTCTGACATAGGAAGCACTAAATGTTTAGTTAATATTTGCTGAACAATTAAAGGAAAAAATAGAAACAAAGGAAAGGAGGTAAAAGTGATAACTGTGGGTGAAAAGAAGTCAAGGTCAAAGCCTGCATCTCTGTCTGGTTCATGAACCATTGAGCCTTTACAGAGTTAAAACTATTCTATGACCCCCAGGAGCCAATCAGCCCCCTCAAATTTATACTATTAGGAGAACCTTTTGAAAGAAAGCAACCAGCTTACAGCAACTCATCCCCACTGCTGGAAAAATACAAGTCAACATATTTTGACCTCTGATGGTAGAGCCGCAAAAGTAATGTATCAGATATCTACTTCCATAATAGTACTGCATAACAAAGAGCCACAAAAACCTCAGTAGCATTCAGCAATAAGCATGTATTGTTTATGCCTGGGTCAGCTGAGGGCTGGCTAGATGGCTCTGCTAATCTTGGCCAGACTTCTTCACGTCTGCAGTCAGCTGGCAGTTAGCTGATATCAGCTGGCCTTGGCTGGGGCAACAGGGATTCCTCTGCCTTGTGCCACATATCTCTCATCCTCTAGAGCAGGCTATGCAGACATGTTGTCATGGCGATGCAAGAGAAGCTTGCCACTAGAAATACGCAAGGGCTTTTGAGGTCTAAGCTCAGAGCTGGTATACCCTCATCTCTACCTCATTCTAGTAGCCAAAGCAAGCCACATAGCGGAGCCTAGGAACAGAGAATTGTTAATATGTCCTGCCTTTGGAGTTCGAGACCAGCCTGACCAACATGGTGAAACCCCATCTCTACTAAAAATACAAAAGTTAGCCAGGTGTGATGGTGCACACCTGTAGTCCCAGCTACTCAGGAGGCTGAGGCAGGAGAATTGCTTGGACCCTGGAGGCGGAGGTTGCAGTGAGCCGGAACCATGCCATTGCACTCCATCCAGCCTGGGCGACAGAGCAAAACTCGGTCTTAAAAAAAAAAAAAAAAAAAAAAGTCCTGCCCTCAGTGGAAATGAACTGTAAAGTTAAATGGCAAAGGAAGTGGTAGGGAGAGATGGAGAATTAAGACCAGTGATGCAGTCTACCCCAAGTATATTTACATAAAAATAAAAAGCAGAGTATTATGAATTGCAAAGATGGAACCCATGCATATTTATAGATACTGAAGTAACCAAACTACAAGACAGTGCTTATTTTTTCTAATAAATATCTAGCTCAGACATTATTTTTTTAACTCATTCTTATTGTCATTATAATTAGTTAAATATTAGCTTGAGCTAAAAAAATCATGCTGTGAATGAACGGATTTCTTTCTTCTATGGATATTCTTTAGTCAAGTGGTCTGGTAAACACTTATGAGCTACTAAAAGCTTTGAACGTTTATGTAAGTCTATGACAACAGTACATTTTTCCAATTGTTACAGAGGAGAATTAAAATATCCTATCTGATATAACAAGGATTATGAATAGATTAAAAAATTATTTCAGTATTTTAAATTTAATACTCTCATTTAACAGGTTTGACAAAATGAAAAGTATTAGATTCTGATTCCTACATTTGTATTTCTCATCTGATTCAATTATGTAAGTTTATATTTTAGAAATACCAACTCCTTTACATCAGGGCCAAGACTAAATAACTCTGCAATATCAGAAGAAGCATCACATTGAAAGAACGCTGAAATGAAATTACATTTCATCTCTACAAAAATCAGAATCTCTATTTCTGGGTTCAATGTATTTGACAGTTTAACTACCTACATTGTTTTTATCATATAAAAAAGGAGAGTGTTTTAATTTCAATCCCTTAACCTTCTAGCAATGAAATAGTTCCAGAGAATATAATGAATATAAAAGGGGTCAGTGTTCAAATTATATTCATTTATAGCTAATTGGAAAGTTTCTTTTGTTGCTGAAGACCAGGACCTTTTTCCTGTCTATCTGCTAGTGACTATCACTCTGATGCCTTAATCTTCAAGTGGACATTCTCTTCATTCAATGCAATTATGGTAACCTGAAAGGTAATGTAGTCTCATAAGAGATATGCCATCGTCACACAGATTTATGGGCAGAACCACATCCATAAAATTTAGATAATTGCTTGTGTACTACCAGCCTATTTTGCCTGTTAATATAAATAATATTTTCAACATTAGCTACCAAGAGGACAAATTTCTCATAACTGACTTTCTGCTTAATTCTGTCAGATAATCTCTGCTGCAATATGATGAAGAACATACTGTGAAGAATTTCTGACAACCTTCGTTTTTCTAGGGTGTTTTGCTGAAGAGGCCCAATCTGTTGTTTATTTGGGGCTGGTACCACATTAAATTGATTTAGGGACACCATTTTCCATTCTTCTATCTTCCATGCTCTGTTAACTTATGTCACATTTATTAAAACTCATGGTTTTGCATGTATGTTTCAATTTGTGGTAGCAAACTGATGAAACACATTTCTCCCCTTTTTTTGTAAAATGGTGTTTTAACAACTGCTACTCCCATTAATGGATTGCCACCTTATAAGTAAACTCAATATGAAGAGATCTGCACAATATTCTGATTAAGAAATTCTACCTGGGGCACAGAATATATGTGAAATACCTTTTCAAATAAAAACTTGGAGGAAGTAAACAGAGCAAATGCATAAAAGAAGAACATATGTTTTATGCTACCAAATTATGCATCATTATTTTGAATAGCTAACCACAGTTTGTTACAGATACTAAAGCTTCATTTAAATTTTAGTCCGTTTGTAGTTTGTTGTTGTTGTTTAAAATTCCTCAGGCAGGGGTGTGCGTGGAGGAAGTGACTTCTCTAGGGAGCTGAACTCTAAAATCTTGTTTCTGGGAGATACTGCAATTTGTGATCTCAGATTCTAGACTGTTCCAAAGAAAGCTCTCTGAGTTCCTGTGTGTTAATTTATGACATATCTGCTTTCACCTGATAGGTTTGTGCTTTATCACGAGTCTCAGGGAGCCCATCAGGGTTCACAAAGGAAAGAAGTCTGAGACACTTAAAAAATATATGACTCCAAGCCAGGGAGCACTTTATGTTGTACACAGCAAAGGAACCCCTGGTACCACTGAACATGAAGGTCATGTTCTACACAAGTATAAGGACTGGGCTGCCATCCTCACATTCTTCATGTTATTAAAACAAAATGTCTAATCATGCTTGAAGCTGTCCAAAGCCTTGTTGGAGAAGAGATATCAAGCTGGAACACAGCCAGTCCACACCTTCTGCTTTCACCCACTCCCAATTTCTGTATGCACACTCTGACCCTGCTCTGGCCAGACTGACCTATTTATCCCCTTCCCCTAAACATATCTCATGTTTCCCACCTTCAAGCCTCTCCACACCTACATTTCACTCATCTTTTAAGGTCCAATTTCCCACTTTTTTAAAGTACTCCAAATCCAAAGTCAGTGCGATCTCCAGAGAGAAACAATACTTTTAATTTCTCTACTGTCCATATAGCTACCATAAGACTTATGTAAGTATTCACTGTTTCCCTAATAGATTACACATTTTCTAAGGATAAAACCATATTTGAATGCCCAGTTATGCTCCTAAGTGGCTAACATTGAGCCTTACTCAAAGTAAATGCATAACACAAATTTGTTTTTATGCTTTTAATACATGTTGGTATTTTTAATATTTTTCTTCTCACCAAAAGAACACAACATCATCATACATACAACCTTCAAACATAAATGAGAATGTAAAAGCCATAACCTCTATCAATGTCCAATCAAAGTGCTGGTCAATGGAAGAGAGAGTTTACACCACTGACCCAGGCATATGTTTCAGGCTGTGGTGAAGCTTGAAATTTTCCTATCATTTGTTTGCTAGATGACCCAATTTGGTCAAAATCTACTTTTCTTTATTGGAATGAATCCCCTAGCAGGTAGGTCAACTCCAGAGGACAAAACTTCAAGGTGAATGTGAGGTGGGTTAATTCTCATATCAACTCTAATTTGCAGCAAGACGCCCATGGCATTTCAAGAGGCTTTGAGTCTTTCTGAAGCTTCAAGAGTGAGGTAGTAGCTTCTCTTGAGCAATTGGCAATACTTTGGGTCAAGAACAGTGGCTATGGAACATATCCTAATAATCACCTTCTCAAATGTTATTGAGTCTTGCAAGTGACAGAAAAAGATGGGAAAAAATACTCTCATAGTTTAGGAAACTGCTTTCATAAGCTTTGGCATCTCTAAAACTTAGATTCCAGCCCATCCAAAGAGCTCTTTCTGCAGTATGTTTTCAGGAAACATTTTCATCATTGATCCAAGCATCAGAAAACAAAAACAAAAACAAATACAAATATACAACATAAGATCCCAAGAGCATCAGCATTCAATCACTGTCATTACATGAATTATACTTGAAGCATGAGCAAGACACATGAGACCCTATCTCAAAGATGAGCCATCCCTACTGGTGACAGAGGGCACCCAGAAAGAAGCAAGACCCTCATTTACCACCAGCTGACCCACAGGCTCTGAGCTCCTCCAATGACTGGGTCCAAAGATGTAGCTTCCCCCCACTCTTTCAAAACTAGTCCTATGTTTTCAATAACTAGCTTTTCTCTGCCTCAGCATCCTCGAGTATATAATGAAACAGTAGAGGATGACAGAAAAATGTGGGCTTTAGAGTTGGAGTCCAACAAACCAAGGTTATGACCTTGGATAACTTCATCAATCTCTCTTAGCTTTAGTTTCTTCATCTGTAAAATAACAATGTTTGCAGGACTGCGGTGTAAATAAGCTAATACACAGGTGAGAGTAAATGTTAGCTATTATCATTATGAGTATTGTTATTATCAGGGTGTCAGATTAGGTTATCTTCTAAATATCCATTCTACTTCCAAGGCTTATAAAATAGAAGATTTTGAAGAAAGCCCCCATTCAACCTTTAATAACCCTAAAGATTAATTTGCTCCTTCTGCATAATAATGAAAGGACAAGGTAACTTGCGGATCCTAGGGCATATCTGTTCAAGCACCAAATACTTTTTAAAATTAAGAAAATAAATAATACTTGGAAAATGGCCCCATTCCAACAAAACCCTTAATGTTTAATCCGTAAGAAGTCATCTGAACTCTCATTTAACTAGCTTTCCTGATGGACTGATTGTACGGGGGACATGGAAAATGCGAATACCAAGTAATGAGACTGATTTTGGCAAGACATCAGGGAAATCAGCATAAATTACTCCTTAGTCACACTTACATAGGAAAATCATTTTAAGAGACTTTATATCAAAAGAATTAATAAATACCAGTCAAGTCACGTTTTCCAGGGACTTCCAGGTCACATGGTGATTTACAAACAGGTGTCTAAATCCCCCTTCCCCCACCCCAGATTCCAGGTGAAATATCAAGTAGAATATTAAAACGTCAAAATAAAGTTTCACGTTGACTTCTCTAGTTTTGTCGGGCTATTTATAGGGATCAAATAGTGATCTTATTATAGATCACTCCCACAGCAACTTGGTCCTTGCCCATTTCTCTTTGCCATCCTTTCCACAAAGGGTGCTTCAACCTTCATTCCACTCATTGAACCCGATATATATGTACAAATTCTGTCAGTTAAAAATTTTTAAAAATTTTAAATATACTATCTATTCTTTAAAATTAGTTTATCCTCTATTACTATTTTAATGTAGATATACATTAAAACATACCTACACATGCTTACACCATTTAATTTTATATATAGTTTTCTTTATGGAACATGGGATCAGTCATTCAAAACAAATAATTTTGTCATCTTCAAAAATTCCAGAGTCTAGATATTGTTATGACTACCTGAATGGGAGAAAATCTTAACTAACCAGTAAGTTAAAAATTAGCTAATAATTATTAGAGCTCAGAACAAACAAAACTAGTTAAGCCGCACACCTTACAGAATTCTACCCTGTCAAGTCAGGCCTTTTAGATTCAGCAACCCTAATTATCCATTTCAGACTTGTTGAATTACTTAAAGTCCTCAAAAGGGCCAGTTCTATCCCCTCTGGACCTATGCACTATCATCTCCCTCTCCTGTCAACTTAGAAGGGCCTTCCCCACCATTTTCCCAGGAACACTTCCTACTCCTCCTTCCAGACTTAACTCAGGTGACTCCTCTGGGCCTCCTTTATGAGCCTATCCAGAAAAATGAGGTGCTCTTCACTCTGCTCCCACCAAACCCTGAGCATCTCTCTTCATAGCATTCATGCCACTGTTTTGAGGCTACTTGTGTACTTGCCTATCCACCCCCTCCTGCAAAATGCCTGGTTTTTATCTTTAAAGGTAGGTATTTGTTTTTCCTTATACATCTTTGTCTTCCCCGGCACTCAAATACAGCCTGGTGTAAACTACCAGCATTTAATAAATATTGAATAAATAAATGAATGGATGGAAAATAAACAAAAAGCTTAAGTCTCTCTCTACATTATTATAATCTCTTAGTGAAGGATATATGAAATGACATCACCTACAAGTATTAATAGCAAAATAAAAACATAATGAGCACTTTAATGTGCTTTCATTAATTTATTTATGAAGAGATAATGTGACATTAAAGTTTGGGGGGATTCCTACATCCTAATATCTACCATTATTACATAATAGTTTTCAATATCTACATAGTCATTATATAACAAGAATACATGCCCAGCTGGGCACAGTGGCTCATGCCTATAATCCCAGTACTTGGGGAGGTCAAGGCAGGGCAGATTACTTGAGGTCAGGAGTTCGAGACCAGCCTGACCAACATGGTGAAATTTCATCTCTACTAAAAATATAAAAATTAGCCAGGTGTGATGGTGCATGCCTGTAGTCCCAGCTACTTGGAGGCTAAGGTGGGAGAATCACTTGAACCCAGGAGGCAGAGGTTGCAGTGAGCCAAGATCGCACCACTGCACTCCAGCCTGGGCAACAGAGCAAGACTGCATCTCAAAAACAAAAAAACAAAAAACCACACATGCCCCTACCAGCCAAGTATCCTTTAGATAACATTATTCTGCACATGCTTCCACATTGTTACACTTCCTTCATAATTATCTCTAGTCTTGCCAAATAACCTGTTAATTTATTCATAATTTGAAGGCAATAAAGCAGAGCCTTGAGCAAGGCTGCCTGAGTTTAAATCTGGACTCTCTCACTTTGCAGGTGTTTGATCTTGGACAAGTCACTTAACTTCTCTGTGCCTCAGTTTCCTCATCCTGTAACATAGAGGTGATAACAAGAGTGCTATCATATGGTTTTGGTGAAGACTAAATGAGCTAATACATTTAAAGTGTAAGAGGTGGTTTTGTTTTGAGACTGGGTCTCGCTATGTTGCCCAGGCTGGTCTCAAACCTGTTGGTCTCAAACTTCTGGGCTCAAGCAATCATCCCACCTCAGCCTCTCAAGCAGCTGGGATTACAGGGAGGCCATCTTGAAGAGCTCTTGATACATGGTACATACGCGATAACTATTAGCTATATATTTTATTGTAATTATGAATTCACTAATATTGGTCTAGGTTGTTTCTATATTATTTGCATCACAGTAGCACATTTAAGCATATGGATTTGAGGATGGTTTTTTGGGTAGTTGGTTTTGTTTCAAATTCTCAAGATTTCTAACTCATTTCCAAAAGGGCTTCTAATCCACTTTTTAAATGCTCATATGTAAAAATTACTTAATTTTATATGTGTAAACTACTTTTTAAGAAGATACTTCACAAAATCTCGACAACCTACACAGACAATTGTCAAAGAAGTTGGAAGGGGCCAACATTTTAGTTTGTACTTGAAGATTTTCATCTCAGAGGAGTTGCCAATTAGCTATCTCTATGCACATCCTAGCAAGAGGGAGAGGGTTGTGACCAAAGAAACAATACTTTTTCCTAATGTGCTTCACAATTCAAAATTCATTGATTTGTATGTGTATTTTGTTTTGTTTTGTTGTGACTAAACAATCCTAGTTTCTTTCATCTCTTTCAATAAAAGGAATCATGTCTGTCAGAAAAAAAAAGGGGGAACAGCAAAGGGAAAACATCCCTGAGAAAGGAGTGAACAATAAAAAGGTAAGCAAACCAGGGATTTCTTTGATGTTGCCCATTTATTTGTGAGAACAAAGTATCAAACACTGAAGGAGAACCAAGTATAGATTAGGCATAAGGTAAAAGGGAGAACATTATTCTTCATTGTTCTTATCTCAGAGGCATCTACTACTAAATGACGTGGGGCACAGAAAGTGGGCAAAGGAAACACTTATACTCTATAAACTTACCTCCTCTGGGTGATAATACATGTAGACCCAGTGCCATTTCTTTAGCAAAATGTATTTGAAATGCAAACCCCAAACCATGTTCATACTCTATGTCTTTTGCTTTCTAGACGTGGAATCAAAAAAAAAAAAAAGACCTTTTGGTTTATCTAGGCCTAATGAGGTTGTCTGATTCTTGATTATCAAATAGTTCATTTGTTTAACCAATATTCATCCTTTTGTATTTTTGATATAATTGTACAAGTTTGGGGAATACATGTGATATTTTGATACATGTATACAATGTATAATGATCAAATCATGGTAATTGGGATATCCATCACCTCATTTATCTGTGTTGGGTATATTACAAATTTTCTTTTAGCTATTTTTAAATTACAGTAAATTATTGTAAACTGCAATTTCCTTACTGCGCTATTGAATACTAGGCACAGATCACAATATGATGCACATAAACTGGACAAAAGTCTTTGTCACCACAAACACAGATATGTACTGAATTTGAATCCCAAATCTGCTCTGTGGCCTTAGTCAAGTTACTGAACTCACCTGAGCGAGTTTCCTATGAAATGAAAATGACCGTAATTGTGGTGCATCTCCTTGTACAGCTGCAGGGAAGGCCAAATGAGCTAATTCTTATAAAGCACCCTGTGCCTAGTAAGCCCTCAATAAATGCTAGCTACTGTTGTTATTGTTTCTTTCATTGAGAGATGTTTTGTGGTGGTTTTTGTTGTTTTGTCTTGTTTGTCCATTAGCCAAGTTAGAATATGACCTCTGACTTGTATTGTCCAGTGCTATTTTTCATAGAAATGATTTTTTTTTTTTTTGAGAGAGACAGTTTTGCTCTGTCACCCAGGCTAGAGTCTGGAGTGCAGTGGTATGATCATAGCTCATTGTAACCTCAAACTCCGGGGCTCAGTGACCCTCCTGCCTCAGCTTCCCAAGTAACTGAGATTACAGGCAAGCACCACCATGCCTATTTTTTTTTTTTTTTTTTTTTTTTTTTGCCCTTGTTGCCCAGGCTGGAGTGCAATGGTGCAATCTCGGCTCACTGCACCCTTCGCCTCCCGAGTTCAAGCAATTCTCCTGCCTCAGCCTTCCTGAGTAGCTGGGATTACAGGCATGTGCCACCATGCCCGGCTAATTTTGTATTTTTAGTAGAGATGGGGTTTCTCCATATTGGTCAGGCTGGTCTTGAACTCCTGAGCTCAGGTGATCCATCTGCCTCAGCCTCCCAAAGTGTTGGGATTACAGGCGTGAGCCACTGCATCCATTTTTTTTTTTTTTAAGAGAGAGGAGTCTCACTATGTTGCCCCCAGGTTGACCTCAAGTGATCCTCCTGCCTCAGCCTCCCAAAGTGCAGGTATTACAGGCATGGGCCACTGGCACCTTTCCTAGAATGGATTTTCAACTCTGTTTAAAGATGATTGCTAATGCACAGCCAATTGAATGATTAAGTAGAAATTAAACTTGCTTTCAAATAATGAGAACATATGTCACAGATGAAGAGTTGGTCCTATTGCAAGTTTACAAGTAAAAGACAAAGAACCTTTCAGCCATTGTGACTAGTTAGTCCCTTCTTTTACAGATGTACCCGTCTGTGTGACAAAAGAAGCAAGGCCTTTTCGAATCTTTGCAGAGATGGCACGTGATAAAAGTTAGGTTCCACTGGCTTGGATGCTGATTGCCCCTTCAGGATTACAACCACCCAGTTCCCTGCATTGTTTGTGCTATATCATGAGAGAACAGGGGCACGAGAGGACAGGATTTCTTTTCATTTCACCTTTCAGCAGCCTTGTCTGAAACCACACTGACTGTTGTTAAAAAGGATGCAAATTGTGCCTTTTAGAAAAGCACAAACCATTCTCCCGTTTTCCCCCAGTCCAAGAACTGTACAGGACCTTCATTAGCTAGAGGAACACGATGATGGCAGTGCCTATTTTAAGCAGAAAGATGCTCTAAAGGGAAAAACATAAAAGGCTTCAGACAAAATACTATTCAGTTCATTATACTATTGATTTTTAGAATACTCTTCAGCTTTGCTTTTTTTGCAGACATATGTCAAATAACCAGCAGTGCTTTAAGTTACTTGTAGAAGTATTTATCATATATATTTTTTCTTAGAGAAGAGAAATAAAGCTTTGGTATGGACTAACCCAAAATTGTTTGGGAGGTAAAACAAAACTTTCAGATCAGTTATGTGGCAATAATCAAGACACCCAACATGATTTTAATTTTAAAAAGGAGAATTCCATTATAAAAACCTGCCAAGTTTCCTCAGGCTCATCCCCACACATACCTTTTCTGGTCTATGTAAGTTCATCTGTTTAGCAAAGGGGTGGGATTGACTAATTGGACACTCAAAGCTTTCCCCCAGCTCTGAGTTCATCCCAGCTTCTTTAGATTTTTTTTTTTTAAGAAGAACAAAGAAAAACCAGTATTTTGGGAACTCTTACAACATGTAGATAATCTCAGAATTAATTTCCACTTGTGGCAGGATTTCAGTAAAGTTATAAGACCTCATATACTTTTTGTCTAAGTTAAAGCAACATCTTTACATCACTTTAAATTATACAAACTTCTAACCAATAAAAACAGAAGAAGTATGGTATTTGTTTCCTTGGGCTTCCAAAATGAAGGACGTTGGGTGGCCTAAAGCAACAGCAATTTGTTCTCTCACAGTCCTGGAGGCTGGAAGTCTGCCATCAAGGCATCAGCAGGCCCATGCTCTCTGCAGGCTCTAGAGAGGACCCTTCCTTGCCTCTTCCAGTGTCTGGTGGTCACTGGTAATCCTTGCCTCCTAGATGTATCACTCTAATCTCTGCTTCCATCTTCACATGGCTTTGGCCCCTGTGTGTTTTCTCTTCTTATAAGGACACAAGTCATTGGATTAGGGCCCATCTTAATGTGGTATGATCTCACCTTATCTAATTAAATACGTAAAGACCCTATTTCAAAATAAAGTCACATTCTCAGGTTCCAGGTGGACATAAGTTTTGGGGAACATTATTTAACCCTGTACATATGGAGTGCAAAACTACTCACCTTTCCATTACCAAGGAATTTCTAAGGGAGTCAAATTAATTTAAAATCTTCACCAACTTCTCAACAGATGCACAGCTTTATTACATCCAAGATCATAAAATCTGTCATTTTCCTTGCTTATGTCGATATTGTGCTTTATATTTACAAAGTGTTTTCATATTGCTTCATTTGATACTCACAAGCACAAATACTCATTTTCACACAAGTAGGCAGGGTGACTGGTCTCTTTTTATAGATAAAGTGAGGGAGAAGGGAAAGAAGCCTACCTTTTATCAAATAACTACTCTGTGCTAGATACTGTTACTAGTGCTTCGTGAGTTGTCTTATTTGATCTACATAAAAAACTCCAAGGTTACTGTAAGTAGTATTATTCCCATTCTGAAGTAGAGTATAGCATAAAATAGCACTAAATAACTTACCCAAGGTCACACACAACTAGTAAGTAACAGATCTGGGGCTGCCACTCAAATGCACCTGTGTTCTATGTCCATCATGTTTCCATTCTTCCTTCTCAATTAAGCCTTCTTCCTAACAAGTCTTTAACTTTGTTCAGGGTTAGAATTTGCTAAAATATGTTTGGTAGTTGAAAGTCATGACAAACTCAGTGATCTCATTAAAGGATCAACCGGAGAGATCTAGGCCACTTAACATGACACATATAGGGGACTGTGCTTTTTGTAGTTATCCTTCATGTTGCAATAAAATGCAAATTTTTCCTAACTTTGAAAATAGAGGAAAAATTGTAGTGGTAAGAATCGTCAAAAATTTACCCACTTTTGGAATAGCCTCAAATAGAATAACCCTCTGGGACTTTCGTTCATTCTTCTCTGTGAGTACCAATAGGGTGAAGTCAAAAAATGACTCCACCATTCTGTGGATGGCCCAAATCTGAGAAAGAAGGAAAAGAAGTTATCATAACCTTAAGAAAGAATAAGTGGGAAAAACCATTGTTCCAAATGTGGGCTTGAATATGCTTTAATGTTTCAAAGCAGCAAGTAGAGTATACTTGTTAAGCATACTCTACCTACCTACGAACCATTGGAGAAAATGAACTATTTTGATGCTGCCTTTAAAGAGTTGTATCTTCCGAGAAGCCAAAATTCCCTGCTGAAAGATTCCTTCTTGAATCTGTCTCAGAAACAAACTTGGATTTAGAATGTGTATGTATATACTTGTGTATGTGATTATACTTAACACCATCAGTTCTACCTTACATTATAAATATACCATGATAACAGAACTTTCTTTTCAGATTGTGTCAAGTCTCACTCTGTCACCCAGGCTTCAATGTAGTGATGCCATCTCTGCTCACTATGACCTCTGCCTCCCAGGCTCAGGCAATTCTCATGCCTCAATCTTCCAAGTAGCTGGGATTACCTGCGTGTGCCACCACACCTGGCTAATTTCTGTATTTTTAGTAGAAACAGGGTTTTGCCATGTTGGCCAGGGTGGTCTTGAACTCCTGGACTCAAGTGATTTGCCTGCCTCGGCCTCCCAAAATGCTGGGATTACAGGCATGAGCCACCTCACCCAGACTCTTTTCAGATTCTTAATGCATTCTACATATTTGCAAATAAATATTGCTAATAGCTACCATCTATTGAATACCTACTGGGTGCCAGGCAGCTAAGCACTTACTGTACATATTCCTAGTCCTCACAATAATCCTACATGGTACTTTTTACTGATCCTCATTTTACTGGTAAAGGCTCTGAGACTGAGAAGTTAATGTCATTCAAAACCTACTAGATGGGTGAGCCAGAATTTGGACTCAAGTTCACATAACTCCAAAGTCTGCCACCACACAAGGAAAATATGCATTTATTCACTTATATAAGATTGTGGACCTCTTCAAATGTGCTGGTTTCATCCTAATCCTCTAAAAAATTAGTCATTCTCATCTTTTGAAGTCCCTCTGACCTAAGGGGGATTCACAGAGAATCAAGTAGGTAGGATCAAGAATCCTCATCTTCCGAATACATTCATCTTTTTAGCTTGATAAAGCCAGAATGTTGGGGCCTAAACTATGTAGACAATTTCCTCACATTTAATTAGAAGACAGACCTAAGACTTGTCTTTGAGGCCAAATGCTACATACCAGGTTTTCACCATGAATTATGTTTTAGGAGAACGTGGCTGAATCCATATTAATACTGGATATCTAATAGAGATCATGTTATAAATGAAACTATCATTTATGGATAGGTAAATATTATCAAGTACATGTTTACATTTTAATATTACATAGCAAATCATTAGGAAACCAAGTGATTAAATTTGGGGTTTTGATGGGGTACACATGGATGTAAAAATGGAAACAGACACTGGGGGCTATAAAGGGTGCAGGCGTAGGGCTGAAAAACTACCTATTGGCTGCTATGCTCACTACCTGGATAACAGGCTCAATCACACCCAAAACTTCAGCATCACACAATATACTCTTGTAACAAGCTTGCACATATACCCCCTGAATCTAAAAGTTGAGGCCAGGCGTAGTGGCTCACGCCTATAATCCCAGCACCTTGGGAGGCTGAGGCGGGTGAATCACACCTGAGGTGAAGAGTTTGAGACTCACCTGGCCAACATGGTGAAACCCTGTCTACACTAAAAATACAAAAATTAGCCAGGGATGGTGGTACAACCCTGTAATCCCAGCTACTTGGGAGGCTGAGCCAGGAGAATCGCTTGACAGGGAAGTGGAGGTTGCAGTGATCCAAGATTGTACCACTGCACTCCAGCCTGGGTGACAGAGCAAGACTCCATCTCAAAATAAAACAAAATAAAATAAATTGAAAAAATAAGAATCAATTGTCGAAACCTCAAAAAAAAGGGGGGTGAGGGGGTGGCAGGGAGTTTTGAAAGGTTGAACTTTGCATGCATTGGTTTACCAAAGGAAGAAAAAGGGAGTGGGAGAGACAGAAAAAAGAAAAAAAAGCTCCATAACTAGAAAAGAAATGCCTGTATTGTAGAACTTCTTAAATGTTATTTTCATAAAGTTATATAAACGTATGTCATGCAAATAAGGACAGGTCAAATTGAAATGTTTATAAAATATGCTAAATGTAAGAGTTGTAGTCAAAATGTATTATAGAATCTAATTGTGGAGTTTATTAATTTACATTTTCATGGCATAAAAATAACAGGACTCAAGCCATGCAGTTAATGTACACAACATTCACTGAATTGTAGACACAAACAGCCTAAACACTAGAAAGTGCTTTTAATATTCTGTAATGTTCTTTATCAAGCTGTTTGTACAAGACTTAATGAAACACAGTACACGGCTTAACAATCTCCAGTGCATTATTATACATTTCTAACTCTCTAACTTTTGCCTTCGGATACTCCCAGCAAAGGACAACAGCTTCTCAACTTTACTGTACCAAAGCAATATGGTCAGGAAGGCAGCTTCCCCATTCTGCAGCAGCTAAATGTCAGAGAGCCAAGGGTTCCACCGAGTTTTCCCAAAGCACAGCAGTTGCCATTAGAAACTTCCTAGCCCTCCAATGTGCATTTTACAGAGTGTTCAGAGGGTGATAAACAGATCTTTTACTTGATTTGCCATCTGTGAATTTTAAAGCTGTTAAGGCACTTTTCTGTCTTTATTTCCATGATGCTCCTGATCCCATTTGCTAGTTAGACGCACTCACTAATATATTACTAAGTTCTATTGAGAAAACCATACTGAGGCATCTCCGATTTGACATTACTGTCCGGTTGCTCTTTCTTTTTTTTTTTTATAACATATCAGGTAAAATAAACCAGCTTGAAACCCTGGCCTTTTTTAGTGCTTCAAATAATTCTTTTCATTTCTTTGTGACTGAGAGCTCACATTAGAAAGCTATTAATACATTTGAGTACAATTTATGTTTTCAATGCAACCCAGACAAGAAATGAAAAGGCATGGAGAAGAAACATGGCCTTCCCGGACAGCCTGAATCAATAAGTTGTTATTCTTCACCAAATGTAGCTTATGTACAAATGGCTTCATTTCCATTCCCCTTCGCCATGGGAGCCTCAAGAACCACAGTTATAGGAGCTAGAGGATGACGCTGACAGCTGTCACACAGGCAGTACCCACTCAATAGCCTTCGCCTTTTCCATTTGTTGGTTTGCTGAAAGACAAAACTGTGCTGATCCTGATTGTATGAGACAAGAAAATCCAGGCAATTCTATTTTACGTGGTGCTTTTGCCTTAGTTTCTTTTTCAGTGAGAACAGACGTGCCACTGCTACAGCTGGCCCTGTATGTTATTTTTTTCTAGCATTAGTAATGGAGTCATTCATTCAATCTATGAATGGAGTCCCTACCAAGTGCCAAGCATGTAACCATGAACAAAACAACTTCTGGCCTCATAGAACTTTCATTCAAGCCGGTGAGATGGGAGGAGCCACCAACCTACGAAAACAAATGTAGTCACATTTCCATTAATGCCTGAATTACCAAGACAGGGGCTTTCTTTGAAGCCTTCCCCAACCAATTTGAGAGCACTTTCAGACGTCCTGCCATGTGCACAAAACCAACCACTCATTTCCCTCCACTTTGGCCTTCTTGCTAGTTGTCTCCTTGTGGGGCGGGCAAGAGACCTGGCACACTGCCACATCTACAGAGCTACCACCAGGTCACTGACATAAAAGTCAGCATCTCTACCACTGTTCGCCACTCTCTACCACTCTGCAGAGGCCATCAGAAGGGCCGAGTATATGAAACCTCACCTGGGATCTATGGCAGGGTGGAGAGAGAAAGCTGGAGGCTCCCCCAGTTGCTAATATTACAGTTGGTTACCTGGGCCCTATGGTTCTGTTTGTGCCCAAACTTTCACGTGGTCTTTCACAAACATGACTTTTTCCCCTTCTGACCTTCACCTCTCTCTCTACCCAGGCTCCATGTATTCCCTTGTATTCTCATCTCTTTCCCTCATCTCTCTCCAGGCACCTATCCACAAAATAAGTTCCTCTTTTTTCACCAGAAGCAGAAACGTATATGACCATTATCTCTTGCAACTACATCCCCATAGGGATGACTAATCTGATGCTCGAAGAGCCACAATCCACCCTGGACTCCGTTAGGAAGCCCTGCCAGGTATAGATGGGAGAACTGAGCTACCAGCATCAAGGATGCCAGCACCAGAACCAGTCTTCGAACTATTCGATTTTATTTCCTGACAAATGTATTTCTCCACCCAAATGCTGTGCATCCCAGGCTCTTCCTCAACCTCTACCTACAGAGAGGATGATCAGCTCTTGTGGGTGAGGTGCAGTCACACGAGTCCAGCAATGTGCTTTGCGATTCCTTGCCAGGCTGGATTCCCTAACCATTCTGGTAAGCCTATCAATAAGCTTGCCCAAGTGCGGTGAAGACCTCTCTCAGAACAGCCGATTTGAATATAGTAATCCATTTAACCGGGGTTTTCCTAATCAATATGGAAACGTTTAGCCTCTGAATTCTGAAGGATTGATTCCATAACCCTGTATAACATTCCCTGGCTATCAACTGCCCTGAGTAGGTTAGCCTCAAGACATGTGTAGGCTTTGCTAAATAAACTTTGATAAAATAAATAACATTTTTCTGATATATATGAAAATGGTTTTCTCATCTGTGTTGGACTTTTCCACAGCTACATCTCCTGTACTCACGAGAAGTTTTATTTCCTCAGAATTAGTGTGCCTCCATAACAGAAAACTTCAGAAAACTCCCAGGCACATGCATGTCAAATGCATGTCCAATAGGCTTCCACAGCAGTCTTCTCATATGTAATTCACCCAGAGAGGAAGCAAGCACCTCCAGTGTTCTGCAGACTCACAGTAATCCAAGCTGCTTAAATCCTTCATAAATCCTCTGTGCAAAAACACTAGAGAGATTGTCAGCAGGAAATTCAACCACTGGTTACCTTGGACATTCCTAGAAGACTTTTCCTTAATTATCAGCCAGAGCACTATGTCATTAATTGCAGACAAGAGTTGACAGTAGCTGGTCTAAGGCAGTAATAGCAGAGACAGACACACAAGACAGGTTCAGAAGCTAATCGGGAGATGAAATGGGACATGGCTTGTATGACCACAAACATGAATGCATGTGAGGAATGAAGGAAAAATCCCAGCAATGATTCCCCTGGTTTCTGGCTTAGATATTTGAGAGGATGCAGCCACTTTTTATTAAACACACGAGGAACAGCAGACCTGGGGAGAAATATGGTTAACTGCACACTAATTTATATTTGCAAAATGATGAAGCATATGGAGAGCAATTTTTATTTTTATTAAATTGCTGATTATGTTCTTAAGAGAAAAATTTGTATTTACTATCTATGCATTTGAACCATCAGAACCCTTATTTTCAGGACCCTTATTCCCAAGTTTTCTATATGTCTCGGTAATTCATCAAATAATATTAACCAGCAAGGGAGGGAAGTAATTAAGTGAAGATGAAATTTTTATTAAAACACTAATCATAAATGCTCATTTACTTATTCAACAAATGCTTACTGAATGTTGGCAATGAGCCAAGTACCAATGTGAATGACAGAAATATAGATAATAATGATACTGAACACATAAGGAATACCAGCCACCATGCTAAGCACATCATCTGCCATTGACAATCCCCATCACAATCCTGCTAGGAAGGTGTTATTACCATGACTATTCCATAGATGATGAGAACTAAAACTAAAATCCTAAGCCCCCAACTGGCTGAACAAACCCCCTCTTGGTTAAGGGGACCCCAGAGAAACCTTAGAAACTGAGTTCCTGGCCATGGTGCGATGGGAAGCCAGACACGTCTCATTACATCCCCTCCTTTTTGTGGTTTAGACAAAACAACTGACCAGCATTAATGTTAACATAGAGATCCTAAGACTAACAAGATAGACTCTGTGGCAATAAGATACCAAATTATAAAGATTACCTAAGGCCATGCCAGGCAAGGGTTAAGTCATGCACCCTCTACACTTAAAGAGTAAATTCTGTTCCAACTGCCAGAAGGTTTTTCTTTTTCTCTAGCAGTTAAACCAGCACTGGCCTCAAGATAAGCACTATTGAAACAACTGCAGCACTCTCACCAGACGCTGACTCCCAGCCCGTTCCACAAGCCATACCCACAGCTTTGATTGGACAAAAGACAGCTGTGGTTTAGTAACTTTCTCCTAATAAGAGACCATGGACCATGGACTGATTCTGGCTGGTTTACATAGGCTATAAACTTGAGGGCGTTCGTGTCCCTGCCTTACCTTTTGCCATATAAGGCCTAATTGTAAGACACTTAAATGTTAAGTCTCTACCCCAAAGTGAATATGGGATGCAGGTAATATGCATGTTTGCTTATCACACATGTACCTCTCCCACTTCATGAATATTCATAGCTCCTCCTGTAACCTGTTGAATATGTATGCTCGGCCGACCTCAGCATAAATTCCTGTTCCACCTCTTCCTCCCTCAAAGTGTCTGTTAATAGCCTCTGCCAAAGGCTACACTTCCCAGCCTTCAAAAATGGCCAGCCTGCAGGCTATAACCCTCTATAAGAAATAAAGTCTCCTTCACAGATTTAAAGATCTTGTGATTTTTCCATGATGAAACTGACATAGCGACGTGTTGAGTAACTTGGCTAATGAGTAGGAAACCAAAGTTTGTACCAAACCCTGGGACTCTAGAGCCGATCTCTGCCATGCCTCTTCCCTCAAGGAAGTCAGGATCCTCTTGGGAGGCAGACCATACATGTCATTAGAAAGCTTTTACAATGACCACCTTGCTTGTTCATCTCAAATCTCCCAGATCTGCCACTTTCTCCAGTCCTCTAACCACTTGATTTGGTACACTTGATGTGATCTAGCATTACCAGTCTCTCCTCCACCTCACGCTGCCTGTAATCGTAGCAGTCACTTGTTTTCAGTCATATCATTACAGAGCAGCATTGAGTTTTCCAGTGTATAAGCAGCCCAAATTTCTTTGTTTTCCTGTTGAGCTTTTGCCTTGAATGTCTGGCTTTCCCTTGGGGATACAGAGTTCCCAGTTCCATTTCCCACAGGAGCTTTACTCTGGAATGTCTAATAGTGTGTGTTTGTTTCAACGTTGGGGATATAAATAGGTAAAATGAAGTTCTGCTTGGTGCTGCTGCATGGCTGCAAGAACCGACGGTCAGCCAATCATGAGCTGAGGGACTTACCGTATTTGTTTAAATATAGTTCAGGTTTCTCCCTTCTCTCTACCTCAACAAGATTTAGCACCTAGAACAAGACACTACACCTTTAGTTTGCACTCTGAAATTGCTAGGAAGTAAATCCATCTGGAAACCACACTGGATAAGGAGCAGGGATACACAGCAGTGGCTGGAAAAAAATTACTCAAGTGCTAAATCAGGAAGGAAGCTCGTTAACACCCCACCACCTTTTGTAAAGTCAAGAACACACTGTCCAGTATGAAATCCAGCCAAGATCTCAGCTGTTGACTGTTCAGTGAAAGAGGAACATGAAAGTGACAGAAGGACATTCATTCCAGAAACCCTGAGAATCCAGCAGCCCCTGCCTGGTCTCCAGCTCCATGACTTGCCAACCCCCTCACTGCTCCAGTCTAAATTCCACACTTTCAGAGCTAGAGTCAGAGTTTCCACGGTGGCAGGAGTGGAGTGAACCAGGGGGATCCCAGCATCCTCCTCAAATGTAGGGACTAAGACTGGTGGGGAAAAGGGGCAGGGTCCTTTTGGGATTGTAATGTACCCAAGGGGAAATCCCAGAGATCCAGGTCCAGTCCTCTGGGCCTCCCCAGCTAGCCTGCTGTAGCTCCATCTTCACTGCAGTTCCTCTGGTGATAGGTAACACATGTTGAAGAGGATATTTAGGGCTTCCTGAGACAAAGCTGTGCTAAACACATGAACTCTCAGCAAATACTAGCGAGTGAATTAAGAATGAATGAATATCCTATAAAACAAAGCAACAAATCAGGGGCAACCCCCTACCCCCAACCCCATGGCTCAATGAGAGCTCCTGGACCTGCAGCATCCCCACAACATATAATTCACCCACTACCCCATACTAGAGAAACCTAGGAGGCTCTCCGTGTCCTGGGGAGCAAGCTGTTAAGTAGAAGTGGGAGAATTCCTAACCCTGTTAAGAGTTGGAATGTTAAACTCCAAAGATAAGCCTGAAAACCAGCTTTAAAAAATGTGAGCATTCCTAGTTAACCTAGAGAGGCAGAATTCTTTTCTCTCCTATCAAGACAAACCCACAGTAGCTCAATGCCTGGATTATGTGGCCACATCACAAAGATGTTAGTTTTTTCAGTTTGGGTTTTGCTGAAAAGAAAGTAAGAATTTAAGCATTACAATTCAGACTAGATGCATCCATTAGGTCCACACCACACCAGTAAACAGTGATACAGATTTGCATAGTGTTTTTTTAAATTCATATTTAATAATGTTTTACTTTAATAATAAACATATTTAATAATGTTTATGAGCTAGGCATTAGCTAAAAAGGTTTTGGCTCAGTACAAAGAAGAATGTTCCACGCCTGTGAAACACCAAACAATGGAGCAGTGGTGTTGTAAGGGAGTAGCCTCTGGCCCATTCAAGCCAAAACTGGATCATTATTTGTTGCAGATGCTTTAAAGAGTTTTAATAATTTAGGTGTGAGGTGAGAATAAATAATCTCTAAGATGTCTTCCAATCCTAGCATATATGATAAATTTTTTCTGTGGAAAAAGCACCCAAACAGAAAGTGACCAGTGACTTTCCCTAGTCACACAACCAGACCCTCCAGCTTCTAGCCTACCACTCTTTCCACTGGATGGTCTTCACCACCACCAGTGCTCAGCTCCAAGACACCAGGGGAACACTGGCACTGTCCCTTTGGTTTCATAGAAAATGAGCACAAATAAAAGATTCAACATCTGACAGACACGCTTTCACATATTTTATAAGATGATCAATTTAGTACCATATAGGTACCAAGGTACTATAGGTACCATATAGGTACATTAGACAGACTGTTTTGTAAACTTCTGAAAGCCAATACAAAGAACATCTCAGAGTTAGTATGGTAGAACCTTCTAGAACACTTGTCATGGCCTCAATCTTCATGTCCCTCCAGAATGCATATATTGCAACTTGTATGAGGGTTCTCTGGAGGGACAGGACTAATAGGATAGATGTATGTATGAAGGGAAGTTTATTAAGGAGTATTGACTCACTCAACCACAAGGCGAGGTCCCACAACAGGCCATTTGCAAGCTGGAGCAAGGAAGCGAGTCTGAGTCCCAAAACCTCAAAAGTAGGGAAGCTGACAGTGCAGCCTTCAGTATGTGGTCGAAAGCCTGAGAGCCCCTGGCAAACCACTAGTGTAAGTCCAAGAGTCCAAAAGCTGAAGAAGTTGGAGTCCAATGTTCGAGGGCAGGAAGCATCCAGCATGGGAGAAAGATGAAGGCGGGAACACTCAGCCAGTCTAGTCATTCCGAATTCTTCTGCCTGCTTTATTCTAGCTGTGCTGGCAGCTGATTAGATTATGCCCACCCAGATGGAGGGTGGGTCTGCCTCTCCCAGTCCACTGACTCAAATGTTAATCTACTTTGGCAACACCCTCACAGACACACCAAGGAACAATACTTTGCATCCTTCAATCAAGTTGACATTCAGTATTAACGATCACAGAACTTAACCCCCAGGGTGATGTTATTAAGAGGTGAGGACTCTGGAAGACCCCACCTTCATGGCTGGGATTATTGCCCTTTTAAATGGGTTGAGGGAACAAGTTTACCCCGATTTGGCTCCTTCCACCCTGTGAAGATGCAGCAACCAGACACCATCTGTGGAACAGAGGGCAAGTCTTTACCAGACACCAAATCTGTTGGCACCTTGATCCTGGACTTACCAATCTCAAAAACTGAGAAATAATTTTCTATCATTTACAAATTACTCGGTCTAAGGTATTTTGTTATAGCAACGGGAACAGACTAACAGAACCCTATATTTCAGTATTTGGGATAATTGGATTAAACTAATAATTTCACTATTACCCCATAACCAAACATAATGGCAGCATTTATTTGGCTGAGTTTCATGCTTAGAGTATGGGAATAAGAATTGTTCCATTATAAAGGTCACAACCTTACATAATGATCTCCCTTACATAATAGTCACACCCCTATTTTTGGACCGGCACAGCCAGCATAAAAAGTGTTATCATTACACAAATACAGCACTTTAGAGGTGTTTTTAAGGACAGAAACATATTTTCAATTCTATTACTATTTTTCAAACAGCTGAGGCTAGACAGAGATTCCAAGTGCCCTGCTTCGCTGTTTTTGAGCTGTCAAAAAAAATGAATCAACTGACTACAGTCACGTATCTAACCCAAACATAGAATTTCGCAGGAAGTCTGAGGTTATTTGGGTCAAGTTCATATGGTATTTGATCTACAGCCTGATAATATAGCTTTTGTGCTATATGAGCACACTAGGACATGGTGTTATTTTTTAACTGAGACATGAAAACCAAAGTAACAATCTACTTGTATTCATTGTCAAGTTTTCATATCCTTATAGCCAAAGAAATGAAAACCACTTCCAACCAGCCTGCTTCTATTAATACACACAGTGATCTTTGATGTAAATGTCACACATGCTCACTTGAGGCTTCTGGTCAAATTTGCATGAAGACAATTAAATTCTGAGGTCCTGAATCTCCTCTGTAAATTCAACAGATAGATTTCTCTTCTTGTACTAAGCTATTGTTTGCTATTGTTCTGAACTACTCAACAGCTGTAATTCTGCAACTCACTGGATGTTGAAGGGTATAATAATTGTACCGAGAGATATGAATGTGTGTAAACCCAAAGCCCAGTGCTGTCTCTATGGTGATACACTTACCCACATTCCTCCCACCGTCATGACACTGCCCTCTTACTTCAACTGGCTCACTTCTCCAAATGCCTGGAACTTCACTCAATTCACCTTCCCTTATACACCTTAGATGTGCACCTTAGATAGTGCACCTTAAATGTGCACTATTATGGTAGCCACTAGCCCATATGTGGCTTCTGAGCACTTGACATGTGGCTAGCCTAAACTACTGAGATGTGCTGTAGGTACAAAATTATATACTAGATTTTGAAGACTTAGTATGACATATGTAAAATACCTCAATAATTTTTATATCATCCTGCTGAAATATTTTGCATATATCAAGTTAAATAAAAACACATATATTATACACTAGAAAATTTTAAATTATGTGTGTAGCTCACATTATTGGATAATATTGAGTTGGCTAATTTTAGGCTCTCTTTCCCTGACTCCATTCTACTGAGCTCTCTTCAATTACACATAAATTGGGTCTTCTAATTTTATCCTTTATCTCTTAATCTCCTTTTCTATCCTTTTGTTTTTTCTGTGCTGCATTCCGGGCAATATCTCATATTTATCTTCCAAATCACTGATTCTTCCTTCACTAGGTCTAATCTGTTGTTAATCCATCCATCCATTCCATTAGGTTTTATGTTTACTTTGTTTTGATGTTTTGAATATGGTTTTGTTTACTGAACTTCCACACAAGATTTCACCTGGTTTAGAAAAATATTGGAAACCATTAGGCAATTTCTACTAATGCTGAATACATGCATACTCTGTCACCAGCAATTCTACTCCTAGGAATAAACCCAACAGGAATAAACGATAGCCCCAAACTGAAAATTACCCAAATGCCCAACAGCTGTAGAATGTGGCATATTCACACAATAGAATACTAAATTAAATAAGTATAACTATATGGAAAAAATATGAAGTTCTTATATCCTTTTTCATATGTTGAGAGACAAAGGTCATACAAAAGATTATATAGTATATAAATCCATGAATAAAATGTTTTTAATAGGCAAAATTAAAATGGTATAAGAATTCAGGATACTTGCATAATAGTCACACCCCTACTTTTGGATACTGGTTGACCTTGGAGTAATACTACTTGACCTTGGAGTAAAAGATTACATGAAGGGAACAGAAAGGGGGTTTATGAGATGCTGGTAATGTTCTGTTCCTTGATCTGAATACTGGTTACATAGTACATTAATTTATGGAAATTCATCATGGTATACCCTTATGATTTTTAGACTTTGCATATAACAGTATAATGAACTCAAACTCTAATCAGTGATTTTCAGAAAAATATTTGGATGTTGTATTAGTCTGTTTTCACACTGCTATAAAGAACTACCTGAGAGACGGTAATTTATAAAGAAAAGAGGTTTAATTGACTCACAGGTCCAAGTGGCTGGGCAGGCCTGAGGAAACTTACAATCATGGCAGAAGGTGAAAGAGAAGCAAGACACGTCTTACATGGCGGCAGGAGAAGGAGAGTGATAGAGGAAGTGCCGCACTTTTAAACATCAGATCTCATGAGATCTCGCTATCACAGAACAGCATGGGGAAAATCTCCCTCCATGATCCAATTACCTCCTACCAGGTCCCTCCCCTGACAGGTGGGGGATTACAATTTGAGATGAGATTTGGGCAGGGACACAGAGTCAAACCATATCAGATGTCAAAACCTTTTTTTTCCTTTTTGAGTTATCAGTTTTGAATATAATTTTATTTCAAAAATTTCATTTGTTTCCTTTTCAAATTCTGCCTAGACATTTTTAATAGCTTTTTGCTCATGTTTTCAAATCCATCTTTTATTTCTAGAAACATTTTAGGACATTTCATTTATATTCTGACTGATAATTCTTAAATTCAAGTTCTTGGGAAGTCTAATTCTACTGTTTGTTGTTTCCACTGATGGCTTGTTTACTCTGTGTAACTGGAAACTTTTCATTGTGAAGTCATATGTGGTTGATTTTAATCTGTGAGAATTCTAAAGAGCCACAGCTGTGGGAACATTCCTACAAAGCTGATTCTTTTCCGATTCTGCTGGAATCCTGAGTCTCTCTCAAACTGGAATTATCTTAATTCTTTGCTTGAGGTTTCCTGGACGGCATATGTGGATAATTTGAGTTTAAGCCCTAAACCTTCATGAGTTCAGAATTCTCAGGAGAGACATTTCCCCCATCCCCAGCCAAGGCCAGAACAATTTCTCATAGCAGTTTTTCTTTGCCAAATGGATTTTTCTAGTCCATCTTTTCACTGAGGGTGTAGATCTTCCAGATTCCTGGCTTTTGCTGACTCTTAATCAGTTCTGTTGACCTTGTAGTGCCCAAGTCCTCATCTCCCATTCCACAGTGCACCCCTACTCATCCCTGTTGTATGGCAATTAAAACCGAAACTCTCAGTTTCTGTTATCTGCACACACTCCCAAGGCAGCCCATATCTTAGATCCTCACTCACCACCCTGGTGTCAGCTCTCTCTCCATTTTTAACTCTGTAGAGATTTACATTCAATTTTTATGAGCTTAGCTACATATTTAAAAGGTTGTTTTTTATACCACATTCAACATTTCTCAGTGTCTGTAATTGAGAGAGTTTCTCCAAATATCTATTCTTCATAATACTAGAAGCAAACATTCAACAGGCCTTCTCTATCTGATGCTTTAAAAGCCAGCGAGGCAGTCATTTCAGGGGCTTTGGAGAGGTCCTACTCTGTTACCTTCCAGCTTAATTACAACTGAATTTTCTAGAACTAAAAAAAATGTTTAATGTGAGCAGAGGTGAGGTGAGGTGTCAACCAATCCATTTTCACAATATGCTACCACCTACCATTCAGTGGACTTGCTAAAAAGTCACCCAGCAGAGAGCCTTGCCACTTTGTTATGCCAAAGGATCAAATAATGCAGAAACCATTCATTCATACAATAAATATTCACCAAGAATCTGCTCTTTGCAAGGTACAAAGTGCTAGGCAAACAAAAGTGATTAAAACATGAACTTGGCCCTCAAAGAGTTTAGCTAGAATGTCTAAAAATTTTCTGGCCTTAAGTGCAAATTGATCAATAAGTAGAGATTTCCTGGAGTATTGTATTAAGAATCTGAGGCTGGGCGTGGTGGCTCACGCCTGTAATCTCAGCACTTTGGGAGGCCGAGGCGGGCGGATCACGAAGTCAGGAGATTCAGACGATACCAGCCAGCACAGTGAAACCCTGTCTCTACGAAAAATACAAAAAATTAGCCGGGTACGGTGGCATGCACCTGTAATCCCAGCTACTCAGGAGGCTGAGGCAGGAGAATTTCTTAAACCCAGGAGGCGGAGGTTGCAGTGAGCCAAGATTGCACCACTGCACTCCAGCCTGGGCGACAGAGCAAGACTCTGTCTCAAAAAAAAAAAAAAAAAAAAAAAAAAAAAAAAAAAAAAGAATCTGAGGACAAGTCTAGACTACTGAGTAATCTGTTAAAATACAACCCACACTATGCCATTTCCCTGTTGAAGCACCTCTAATAGCTTCCCATTACTCCCAGGTTGTAATCCAAACTCCGTGGCCTACAAGGAGGCCCTCCTAGATGTGGCCCTGCCTGTCTCCCAGTCTTCCTCTTATTCACTCCATTCTATCCATACTAGCTTCCTTCTGCTTTTCAAAGGTGCCTAGTTCATTCTCACTTTAGCTCTTTTGCACATATTCTTCCTCCCACCTAGAATATTCTTAGTTCTTTACATGGGTCCCACTTCTCATCATGAGTCTCAGCTTAAATGAGACACACTTTGAGAGGGCCCTTCCCTAAAAACCCTGTAAAAAGGATCTCTCCCACCATATCATTTATCTGTCACGTCACCCTTTTTAAATTTTCTTCATAGTCCATATCAGTATCTTAAATTATTGAGTTATTTGTATATTTTCTCATTTATTCTTTACTTTTCTCTATATTCTCTAAATGTACCTGGCATATGTAGTGGGTGCTCTGTGGTATACATATGGATGAATACATAAGTGGATAAATTGTCAGTGATGTCTGCAAGCATGCAAAATAGGAGGGTGGCTCTACTTGTACCATCTAAGTGCATCAGAGGAAAGGTGACAGCAGCAAAACACATCAACTAAGTGCAAAAAATGCCATTAGTTTCAGGAGTGACCAAAGGGGGCATAATAAACTCTGTTGGGAGCAAGTGTAAGACACAGGCAGGGAAACTGTCCCTGAAAAGGCAGCTTATCAAAGGCCCTAAAGAAAAGCTGGAAGTTACTGGCAGGCATGGTGGAGAAAAGCATCCAGACAGAAAAAGCACACGCAGCAACAAGCAGGTGTGAGATTCCTCCTTACTTCATGCTATCACCCTGAATTCAGGGAATGCAGAACTTCCCAAAAGGTTCCAGTTTTGGCCCCTTGTCCAGAGATGGCCAGGTGGCCAAATATCTAAGTCCTGTTTCAGACTTTCCCATCAACTAATCATATGATTTCTAAGAGAGTCGTTCTACCCCTGAGGGCCCCCACCTTCAGCAGCTATAAAACCAGGATGTGGCTCGTAGGTCTCTCATATCCCTTCCATCTCTGCAGGTCTGTTAGATACTCCCGTGTTAGCTCCAGCACACATTCTGAATTGGCCAGTACTGGAACTGTAAAACGTATTGACTCCTTTTGGTGATTTCTTTTGTGCTGGTTTTTGTTTTTTAATGATTAAGAGATAGTCTACAGAATATCAGTGTTCCACTCTGTCACTCAGTTATAGCTAAACAAATCAATTATAAAATTAAGCTCTGAATTTTGGTAAATTCCAAAGCCTTGCACATGCCACCTCTGGCCAGTCTGAAGTCCACCGCTCCACATCACTGAAAGCCCTTCTTTAGAATGCAGGTGACTGGGTCCAACCATTTACCATCCAACCCCCCAGAGCCACTGAAATAGCATCTCTCATGAGTGGGGCCCAGAAATCCACGTTGTCAACATTGGTAATGCCCAGTTAATTCTTTCTTATTCACCCTCAAGGAGAGAACCACTACCTCTTAGCTTCGCTCTGTTCCAGGATAAAAACAAAACAATAACCAAAACACTAACAGTGGCCAGCATGCATTGAGTGCTTCTTATGTGTCGTGATTTGTCCCAGGCTTCTGACTTCCTTTCTTGCCCCAACGGTGTTGAATCACTTGCCCAGGTTCACATAGCAACCAGCTGGGGAATGAGGATTTGAGTCCATGTTCTTTGGACTCCAGCATCCATGTTTCCAACTGCTAACTACACTATAGCAGGGTACAATGCTTAAGAGCCTCATTCAGCTCTAGCATTGGACTTGATGAGTTCAAATCCCAGCTGCACCATTTACTGGCTGTGTGGCCTTGGGCAAGTTATTTTGCCTCCTTCAGCCTCAGTTTCCTCAATGTAAGGTGAGGATAATAAGCATTGCTACTTCATAGGGTGCTTGGTTGTGAAGGACAACTGAGGTGAGTCCAGTAAAATGCTGAGAAGGGAACCTGGTACATAGTGAGCATCAGCCATGATGATCCAGCCTCCCTTTCTCCAGGCTTGGGCTCCTTGGGGCCTGGTAGTGGTCCCAAAGGAAATCTCTGCCAAGCATGAGTAGACAGAACTGAAGAAAATCCATCCTCTCTGCTGGAAAGCAACCCACAGCCCATGGTCTACTGACAGTGGGTCAGTAGTGTTGTCTTTGGAGATAAAGTATGGCACATTATTTGAACTTAAATGTTCAAAGGGCATCAACTCCTTTCTAGCACAGAACACTTTCAGCCTTGCTGCTTCTTTTTCTTTCATGCCTCCTAATGGTTCTGTCTGTCATTATGAACCTTTCAGCTCTGCTTCCACAAAGCACAAAGGGATCCCATCCTTTAATCCTCAAAATAGTTTGTCTTTATAGTTTGGCAGGTAAGAGTTGGTTGCAGCAGTAACTCCTGAAACCTGCCTCTCATTATGCCAAGAACTGCAATGTGTTTGCCACATCAAAGCATGAGTGATAACAAATGCTTTCCGATGGTGAGAACTGCTCTTTGTGACCTGCTTTCCAAGTGCCCTCTTGACATAGAAGAACTTTTTTTTACTAACATCAATCATCATTAGTAGCAAATGGTGATATCTGTATCTGTCTAGGTGACATCTCAGCCAAGGAAGGAAGCCACTTCCTGAGAATGTCAGCTGTTACCTCAAGACTGAAATACAGAAATAGTTACCTCAAGATAGAAATATAGTAAAGAACTTTTGTCTCTCATGACAGAAATTATACCATAAGTCATTTTTACTAAATCTTCTAAGGAGGTACTTAGAATTAGTAATTTTTCGTTGTAAATAAAACTAGTTTTAGAGTCACGCATAATATTTTATTCTTTTATTTTTGAGACAGGGTCTCGCTCTGTCACCCAGGCTGGAGTACAGTGGCATGATCCTAGCTCACTGTAGCCTCGAAATCCTGTTCCAGTGGTCCTCCCACCTTAACCTCCCAATCAACGGGACTACAGGAATGCACCACCAAACCAAGCTAATTTTTTTTTTTTTTTTTTTTTGTAGAGGTGGGGGTTTCACAATGTTGCCCAGACTGTTCTCAAACTCCTGGCCTCAAGTGATGTTCCTGCCTAGGCCTAAAATTTTAAGTAAGTTCCTATTTATGACCACAGATATTTTGAGAGTCCATTGCCACACTAGCCTTATGCAAATTCAGCGATGCACCCATGAACCACTATACCCATCCCAAAAGCAACATCCAGGGGAGACAAGGCATCTGAGGGGCACAAGCCCCAGCAGACCACCATGGATCTGCTGACCTGGGAGCAAACAGACTCCTCCTCTTAAAAGATCCACCCACTCAGCAATACCTGAACTTGGCAGGACCCAGCAAACAAGCACCTCACTCCTTGGTAAGACTTTCCTTTTGCTGCACCAAACTGGAACCTTCCTACCGTCCCAACCTACTGAATCTATACCACTATTTCAGCAAGAGAAACGGAGCAAAACATTGACTACTTGTGTTAGAGAACAATGAAATATTCTCATCGGAAACCCTATCCTAGAGAAGGAAACTGTCGGCAGTAGAGGGAGGAGCTCCACTAACTTCGGACAGCTCCAGGACTGACATTGCTAAGGTCTTCCCAACTTTATCTTCTCTCACTAGTCCCCAGAGCTGTCCAGTTCCAGCACATGGACATATATGAAAATACAAAATCATATGCCTCCTCCACTGACCAGGGCAAAAGCTGCAGTAAAAGAACTATCAAGTCAAGGAATTATCTTAAAACATTACTAATAACATTACCAAATTACAAAAAAATAGGATCTTTAATAAGCCTTCCATCTAATGAAGAATGGAATGAAAATCAAGAAAAAATGTTGACAGAATACAAAAAGCTGAAGTTCAGATGCCGAACACATTCTTTTAATGTTTTATTTATTTATTTTGAGACAGGCTCTCACTCTGTTGCCCAAGCTGGAGTGCAGTGGCACAATCATGGCTCACTATAGCCTCTACCTCCCAGGCCCAAATGATCCTCCCATCTCAGTCTCCCAAGTAGCTGAGACTATAGGTGCATGCCACCATGTCTAGCTAATTTAAAAAAAAATTGTAGAAACAATGTCTCAATATGTTGCCCAGGCTGGTCTCAAACTCCTGGACTCAAGTACTCCCCCTACCTTGGCCTCCCAAGTAGCTGGGATTACAGGTGTCAGCCACTGTGCCCAGCCACGGAACATATTTAGTCAAACTTCTTAGCAGAGTAAATCCCATTGTAACCACTTAGGCAAGCTTGGCTCCTCCCAGAATCTGCTTTCTAGGCTCAATCCTTCACGTGGTCTTCCTTCTTGTCCCCTTGGTCACCAAGCCATGCAGCCCTTCACCCTTGGCCCATGCAGGTATAATTCTGGTCCCTAGCCCCCAAGGTAAGGAAGCCTCTTCACTTCCAAGTCCCCAAAGGCACCTGCCTGGGCCACTAGCCATGTGGCAGTAACTTCATACCTCCCTCCTTTGCTCTTCTTGAAGGTTTCTATGGTCCAACCATAGGTGAGGAAGCCCTGGTCTTACTAAATTAAGTGTTCTCAATCAACTCACCTGAGTCAAACAGGCCTTAAAAGTCTACCTATGCCAATCTTGTCATTTACATGTAAGGCAGAGAGGCTGAACGACTTGCTCAAGGTCATAAAGAAAATTAAGGAGTACAAGCCAAGCCTCCTGTTACCCAGGCCAGTGGTTTTCACATGGTACCACTGATGAAGCCTGGGGCTGTAGACCCCGTTGAGCCCTGCCCAGTATTCCTTTTCCACCTGTCACCAGTGCTACTGCTAACCTCACACCTCTAATCTTCTCCAGAGAACCATTCTTGGGTGATACAGCCACCTTGCCCAAGTATGCCTGGGAATTATCACTTCGGACCAGGCTGTCCATAGCCCAAGACTGGTTGATGCAAGGATACAAAATTCCTACTTTCTTGCCTCAAGGAAGAACACACCCTGCTATGATTGATGCTTCAGAGCATCCACAGGATCAGGTTCAGGATGGACCTCACCTGAAAGTGCATCCTTTCCTCCTGAGAATGCTTGTTAGTAATTCATTTTGCTAAGATTCTCCTATATTCAGCTCTGCTTCTAGGGAATATAACCTGACACTGGGGTTCTCTCTGAGCATTCCAAGCATGTATACTGGTTCAGGCCCCACAGTGCTCAAATGGCTTCCATGACAATCTTTATCCAGAGCCCATCAACATTCAATCCAGTCCCTCAGTCAGGAATATCCCCCTTGTCCCTTCCAGCCAAGATGTCCACTCTTCCTCCTGGGAGAAGCACCAAGTCCCTCCCTCCTGCCCTCTCAGCTCTCACCTGACTTGTAGTTAGGAGCTGAAAGAAACTCTAAAGTCAGTGAATCATCAAGCTGAGGTTATCAGCAGCATAACACTCCCTAAAATATTTAGTCTTCGGTGCTCCTTAGGAAGCAGAGAAATGCCCCTCCAGTGTCCCTTAATTTGCTTCTTACATGGTGAAATCTCTTAAACAGAGAATGAGGGTTTTCATTACAGCATTAACATCACCAACATACAGTAGCTCATGCCAGCAATCCCAGCACTTTGGGAGGCCAAGGCAGATGGATCACTTGAGGCCAGGAGTTCGAGACCAGCCTGGCCAACGTGTCAAAACCCCATCTTTGCAAAAAAGATACAAAAAGTAGCTGGGCGTGGTGGCACATACCTATGGTCCCAACTATTCAGGAGGCTGAGGCATGAGAATCCCTTGGACCTGGGAGGCGGAGACTGCAGTGAGCTGAGATCACATTACTGCACTCCAGCCTGGGTGACAGGGTAAGACCCTGTCTTAAAACACAAATCACCAACAAGCCACCCACTGCTTTTGAAAATATGCTACCCTACTTTCTCAGAGGAATCACTGTTTTTGCTACATGTTCTAACTGATGTTCTTATCTGGATACAAAATTAAAAAGGTTTGTCACTCTGGAGGAATTATTTAACTATGACTTGTTTACATAAAACAGCATCCTAGAAAATGAGTTTGCACTGGTTTCTTTCACAGCAGAGATCAGATTATTGACAAAATATCTGGAGAACTTATAACCTGCTTTGTAACAATAATGGCTATTCATGTACAGTGCCCGATATGTTCCAGGCACCAGAAATATGTCCCTTCTAATCCTCGCAACAGGTAGGGACAATATTGGTCAGAGAAGTTAAATAACTTGATCAAGGTTAAGTAACAAATATATGGTAGAAACAGGATTTGAACCCAGGTCTGTCTACCCACAAAGCAAGTGACTGGGCAACTTCACCACCTCTACCTCCTGTTCTCCAGTGCTTGAGACTTGTTCCACCCTGCAGCAGTTCCTGTTCCAAGCCAAGCTACGTACAAGAATTGCTGGATGTTCTCGAAAGCACACCCTGTTCTCTGACACTGAGAGTGGAACAAGAAGAGCATCTGGTGTAGACAAACGTAAGGATCAAGAGGGGCTTTGACAGGAAGTTAGAGTAAACATTCTCTTCCCTGTTTCCCCCATAGGACTAGCTAAAAACTGAGCATTAGATCTAAAATAAGCATAAGAAGATACCGAAAGGTGGGGAGCGGGTTAAGGACCTCAGGACCCAGGGAATCACATGGCAACGAGTTCCTGAATTTTCTTTTTCCCTCATGTATTTCCTCATCTATACTTGAAAAGTCAGCAACCTGGAAACACCAATACACATAGACCAAAAACAAATAAGCAAAAAAAAGCTCCTCTCTTTGTCCAAAGAACCAGGAAAGGAGCAGCCTAGCTCCTTTTAGACTGAAGAAAAAAATGAAAACGTTTAGATAATAACCACTCTACTCCAAACACAACCCCCGGCACCACACACACACACACACACGCACACACAAACTGTGGACTCACTCATACAAGCAAAGACCTAGTGGGGAACCTAGACAGTAGTGAGGAGCCCCAACACCTCCACCAGGATAGTTTCTGAGAGGCTGAGTGTGGAGGCTGGACTTTCATCTCTGCTAGGTGGCAACGTGGCTGCAGAGGTGTCAGAAGAGGCTGGTAGAGAATCAGGTCTTACCAGCCACCACTCAGCAGTAATGAAGCCATTCCAACAGTGGGAGTGGAGGTCACCTGGAGAACTGTAAGAGGACCCCTCCTCCTGTTATAAGAGCAACTAAAAACGTTCTTGAAACAAAAAACTACAAAGAACTAGCAAAGTAATGAGAAGTATCAGCAAAGAAACAGAAGATAGAAGAACCAAGTAGAAACTCTGGAACTGAAATATATTATAAATTAAATGTAAAAAAAAAAAACTCAATGGATGGGTTCAACAGCAGAATAAAGAGAACAGAGGCCAAAAAAATCTGTGAACTTACAGATAAAACAATTACCCATAAACAATCAAAATAAATTAGACTGGAGAAAAAAATGAACTAAGCCTCAGAGATGTGTTGAACTACAAAAAAAGATGTTAAAGGTAGGTCATCTGACTCCCAGAAGGAGAGGAAAAAGAGGGTGGGGCTAGAAAAGTATTTGAAGAAATAATGGATAAAACTTTCCAAAGTTGGCAAAAGACAGAATCAAGAATCTGAGCACCAAATGGGATAAACACAAAGAAATCCACACCAAAGATGCATCACGGTCCCACAAAAAGACAAAGGAAAAAGCCTTGACAGTAGCCAGAGAGAAATGATGCATGAAGCCATAGGGGAAGAACGATTTGAATGAAAGAGGATTTTGCAAAAGAAACCACCAAGGAGGCCCGTGGGAAGCAGTGCAACATTTTTTAAGTGCTGAAAGAAAGAACTATCAATCCAAAATTCTATATCCAGAGAAAATATTCTTCAGGGATGACATTCTCAGATGAAGAAAAACTAAGAGGATTTGTCACTAGCAGACCTGCCCTAAAATAATGACTAAAGGAAGTTCTCTAAACAAAAAGGAAATGATAAAAGAAGGAATGTCTTGGGACATCAGGAAGGAAGAGAAAAACATGGCAAAAATATAAATACAATCGAGTTTGCTTCTGAGTTTTCTAGATTGAGTTGATGATTAAAAAAATCATTAACACTGTCTAATGCGGTTCTCAAGGTATGCAAAAGAAATATCTAAGACAATCATTTAATTGGAAGGGTAAAGGGAGGTAATTTTCTTTTTCTTTTACTTCTTTGTAGAAACAAGGTCTTGCCATGTTGCCTAGGCTGGTCTGAATTCCTGAACTCAAGCAATTTGCCCGCCTTGGCCTCCTCAAGTGCTGGGATTACAGGTGTGAGCCCCTGTGCCTGGCCCACGTCTAGGTTTCTATACTTCACTGGATCTAATAAAATGAAAATAATAGTAGGCAATGATAAATCATGTATGTCTACATGTTTAAAAAGCCATGTCAAAAGATACACTCTAAAGCAACATAGATAAATCAAAATTGGATTCTATAAAATGCTCAAAGAACCCACAGAACAGCAGGAAAAGGTCCCAGGACAAACTGGAGAGGAGGAATGGAGGCATCTGCCCCTCCTTCTGCCGGGTCACTTTAAAACTAGACCCTTTTCACAAGGCGGGGAGCACAGTCATTTCTGCTGTTCTGGGGGTACATCCAGGGTGGGACAGGGATGAACCCACCAGGCTTTTCCGCAGAGCTTTGCCTTGCATTGGTGAATGTGTGCCCTGGTGCTCATGGAAGGCTCTTCTCAAAGCCCGCAGGCTGACCTGCCAGCACACCCAAAGGGGCTCCTTGTCAAGGCTCAAGGTCTCAGCTCACCTTCAGCATGGTGGAGGTTCCCTCCTAGGAGAGAACAGTACATTTGCATTCTGTTTACCAAAAGCCAAAAGCTATGCTTTGTGTGCAACCTATCTGCTGGAAAAAAAAAAAAAATGGAACTAAGGTGTCTTTGAGAATGATCTGATGCAGCTAGGTCAGGGGGAAGAAAGAAACAACAATTTGGAGCAGTGCCCCAAATGCTTAAATGAGCTGGGTACAAATCAGTCAGCGTTGGTAAACTCTACCTATAGATAGATATAATATCTATTTTATAAGAGATAGATTATATATTTATAATATATATACTATATATTATATAGATATTTTATAATAGGCATTTTCTGACTTAGAAATACTAAGACAAAACAGACACTAAGTTCCAGAGAACCTCCCTTTTAATTTTATTAGGGACAGGAGTCCTGAATCCTTCCAGGCAAGAAGATAGCCCCACAGTCTTGTAGTAAACCATGTGCTGCTCTGTGTTTCTAGACCCTTAACTTTGTATCTCCTAGAAGAATGCTTCTAAAAACTTTCATTACACTTCTTGATAATGTTTACGCTTTAAAAAATATACATATCTGGGAAGGTATTTGTACACGTCATTCATTATTCCAAATATAACGGTATTTGTACATTACATATCATTCATTATTTCAAATGTAATTTTATTCAGATCAACATAAAAGCATCTTAATATAATCAGTAATGACACTGGTAACTTTAAATATTAAAATCTACAATAGGGAAAAAGGAGCTTTGATTCATTGTCTCTTTTCAAATTAGCACAATCAACTTAGCACACACCTCTAATCTTTCTTTCCAACCTCTCGTGTTCTTTCTGCCTTTTCTCTTGCTTCTCATTCCCCCAACCCATGATCTAACAAAGAGAAGGCTGTAGAGGGCAGGGTCAGGGTTGACAAAAAACAAATTCCAATTATTCCTTCTCCTTCCACGTATTCAGAAGCCTATCGCCTTTTATAAAAATATTTCAATTTTTTCCCAGGAAATCTACTTTTTATGTTTGCCCTGTCTTCAGCCAACTCTAATAGATTTTTCTGTGAGTTCTGATCTGTACCTGAGATTCTTAAGAGGTATATTTGCAGACAAACCAGGAAGATTTCCCGGAATTTTTTGGAAACAATCTTCCTTACACCAAAAAGTAAATTGCCCAAGGAAGCCTCTCCTCCCACCTAGGACTTCCTAAGAGGAGAATTGGCACTTGTAAAAACTCAAGAAGGTTGCAAAAAAATTGGAAATGGGGTTCCATGGTTTCCATATAATGTTAAATTTGAAAATTAACGCCTCAAGTTAATTTGGCTCTTTCTGCCTTGAGCTGATTAGTGAACACTAGAATTCATGCTAGAGCTCCCAAACCATTTGCCTGCAATGCAGGGCTCATGTTCCAAATTCTGCTTATTGCAGTAAAAAATAATATGCTCACATCGTTTCATGACTGTGGTGCTACAGTGTTTCTACCGGCTTGCACGCCTCTTATGGGTGGGCTGATGTTTATTGTGTTAGTACATAATGCTGCAACTTTCCACTGGCACACAAAGCTAGTGGTTTTCTAAAGCAGTCCTGGAATTCATTACCATGGAAACAAAAGGTATAAAAAGCTGTTTTTATCTAATAGGAAAACCTAGAGAAACTCTAAAAAAGATCAAAAGTGTTTCCAAAGTAAAGGTAGAGTCAAATACATTAAGTTTAGGTTAAAGGAGCCTCGGAAAGGAATCGCAAGGGTTAACAGAGGAAGGAGGCGGACTCTGTAGTGATGGGAGAAAGCTCAGCAGCACCACTGGGAGGCTCTGAGGCTGGACAGGGATGGATAGGTCGGGCTGCCGACCAAGTCTACCCCCAAAAAAGTGGCTGAAAGAACCCAATACTCTTCCTCTGCCAAGGTACAGGAGACACTGTTAGAACTCCAGTCTCTCCCCACAGAGGTGAAAATGAGTAGTTTGTTTTTCGGACATTAATAATATCATACACACCCTGGTCCTAATACATCCATCCAACCATTCTAGACTCTAGATTCTAGACGTGGAAACGAGAAGTAAATGAAAAGCTTAATACAAATATGTTCATTTTATCAACTCATCATTTGATCTAGAGCTTGATCCCATGTGTTCAGGAAATGCTGTCACAGGTCCTGTTTTAGTTTGGGAAAGGAGTAAGTGCAAACCACAAGTATTTATTTTGGTGTTTACAGTGTTTTCCTAACATCCAAATAAGTTCACCACATCTTGCCATCAGCTTCAAAATAGAATTTTGGATATATTCTTCCTTCCATGGAAAACTTCCTGATACATAAACTGCTCTGACCATCTGTAATAATACAAACTCTTATCCAGTATCCTCCTTAGAAAACATCTGGAACAATAGGAAGCTCCCATCAATGCTGCTAAAGGAACACAATGTTTCTGGAAGCCATGTGATCATTCCGGCAGCAGGGAAGATACATGGGGTCACGGGCAGTCAGACTCCATCCTTGTACTGAGGCCACTGCCCACCATGGGTGTGCTGGCCAGCCCATCTGCCATTCCAGCCAGCGATATAATGAGAGTATGAGGCTTACAGAGCTGAAGTCCTCTGCATTAAAAGGTTTAATTTTCCTGCTCAAAGGCAGTCTTTTAGAATGGCAAGGAAAAATTATTTTAACTTAGAATGGGGTTAAACTAACAGCAGGACTGTGTTTAGAGAAAGGAAACTATACAGAAATAATTTGAAAACATACCATCTAAAAGGCAGTAAAAAGCAATGGTTGAAAGCATGGACTTTTGAGTCCATCAGACACATAGGTTTGAATATCACATGACCACTTACTTTCCATGTAACCTTAGATAAGCCTCAGTTCCTCATCTGAAAACCATACCTATCTGACAGAATTGTGGTAAGGATCCAATAAGATCAGGCATGTTACGTGTTTAGCATAGTGCCTGGCATATGGGAAACTGTCAATAAACATTACTTCTTGCACTGTTTCTGTTATAGGGAGCAGGTGATGTTTAGCCTGGAGAACTGAAGGCTCAGGAAGAACGGGGTCATCAAACAGCTGAAGGACTGTCTCATGAAAAAGAGATGCACAAGACAGGGGAATTGAGCAGAGAGATGTTTAACTCAAATTGAAGAACAAAGACAGCATTGAATCACCACCTATCAAGGGTCTTACTTGAATAGACTTTGGTTTGGATGAGAGGCTATATAAGAAAACCTCAAAAATCTCTTCCAATTCTAAGGTTTCACGATTCCAGGCATTTGGAGAATTAGGAAAAAAATCACTTAAAAAAAAAAAACTATTTTGTGCCAAGCTTCCTAAAACATCTTTAAAATGTCCAAATATCCATGAATCATAGGGTATTATCCATTTTATTTGAAAACCATGGAACTCTACTACTGAACTTCATTCTAAGTTGTTTAAAACAAAGTACAATGCAAAACTGTCTACTTTTCTTTCATAAGAACCATTTTCTAGATGGGCATAGATTCTTTGGGGAAATTCTTATCATACAAATATTTTACTTCAAAATCTAAACTTGTACCACTTTACTGGAATGAAATATTAATGATATTAGTTTAAACATCATAACATTTTTAAAAAATAAGGTGTTAAAATAATATTTATTCATCAATCCTGTACTACTACAATATTTTAGATCAGTGATTTAATATCTGAAAAAATTTATTATATACTATGCATAACACTGATCAGTAGAGGCTGAAATTTTACTGTAATTCAGTCCAAAGATACAGGTTTCAATTTTAGTTCTCCATAATTCACAGAAATATTTAAGGGTAAATATAAGTCTTAATTAAAATCTCTATTCTCCCAGCATGTGCTAAACCCACCCTGCTTCACATGCAGACCCTTGGCCCCAAACAATCCCAAGAAGATATTGGCTCAGAGCAGCAAGGAGCCGACAGATGGGGCATTCAGTAAAGGAGTGGTGCTGGGTTTTTTCATTTTTGTTAGAGATGAAAGCTGTGGGAAAAATATTCTCCACTTAATCTATTTTATTTTCAGCAAGGTTTTACCTGTAAATATTAATTTATACACCAGCAAAACTCACTAGATGCTTGGGCTACATGAATATAAATGAAATAAAGCTATCCAAACTAAAAAAATGAAATTTCCTGTATCTTCCTTTCTCAGGCAGAGGAAAAATATCCAAGGATTTAAAATTCTGTACCAGTGGTTTCAAAGGCAACAAAAGATCTCACATTGAGCTCTCATTTAAATAGGTGGGGTTACCAGGGTAGAAATTACAAATTAAAGTGCTGCAGCATAAAGAAGAAAAATAATCATTTATGCCATTTTCAATACAGAACCTATTTCCAAATCAAAACCCTTTACACTTGGAATATTGTCAAATCTCAAATTTTTACCTTGCTGAGATCTACGACCACCTTTTGAAACAGAGACAGTGTAGGTATGATTACTCCCTGTATACTCAAGGGTTAGGAAAACGGAAAAGAACCATGAGTCCCTCAAGAATGGTGGCTTTTCTTATTGGAATGAAGTAAATAAAATAAATTCATCGGCAATGCATTTAATTTCTCTCTTAGCAATTAATTGTGTATCTACATTGAATGATAACCGTGTAAACAGTCAAGATATGCACGTGGCAAATGAAAAATACAGCAAAATGTTTTATCTTAAGTTATATGGATTCCCAGAGTGCAAAGGATGGGGAAAGGGTTGGGAGGAGGGATTCTCCTAGGTTTGATAACACTTTCCTTAAATTCGACAGCAATTCACCCCTGTCCAGCTGTTCTACAGTGCTGATTAAGAGGATACGGCATTGTGCCCTCTGGGTGCTCTGTGCTCACTGGCTTGGGTTTTTACTGGGACCCCCAGTTTTGTGTCCAATGGAAGTTGGGAACACAGCACTCCAACCTTCCTCATTTTTAATCCTCCTAGAGACTCCTAAAATAATCCTTTGAAGTTTTGTCATAGCAGAGAGATGCTGTGAGAGGGAAACAGGTTTCCACATACTTCCACCCCCACATAGCTGAACATGAGCTGGCATCGGGTAAAAGTTCACAGGATTCCCAGTCTTGGAAGACTCTTCCTCCTCTCTCAGCCTCTCAGTTTGTACACTCCTACCCATTCCTCTAAGCCCAGCCCGATCCCACATTACTCCATGAAGCCTTGTGCTATGGAATGAATGTGTATCCCCCACCAGAATTCATGTTGAAATCCTAACCCCCATTGTGATGGTATTTAAAGATGGCATCTTTAAGAAGTAATTAACTCATAAGCGTGGAGCCCTTGTAAGTGCCCTTATAAGGAGAGACAGGAGAGAGCTTTACTTATCTCTCTCAGGACCATGTGAGGATTCAACAAGGAGACAGCACCTATAAACCAGGGAGAGGGCCTTCACCAAGAACCCACCAAGCTGGTACCCTGATCTCAGAATTCCAGCTTCCAGAAAAGTGAGGGGAAAAAAAAGGCTATTGTTTAAGCCACCCAGTCTAAGGTATTCTGTTGCAGCAGCCTGTAACAGAGCTGATTAAGAAACCTTGGCTAACTGAAGCTTCCTGGAATGAAGTCAGCCTCTCCTTTAAACCCCAGGACCACACTGTAGCCCTTTTCACACAGTTTTATATTACTTGTGGTTATTTTACAGGATTTTGGTCACTTCCCCTCAACTAGAGTACAAGCAACATTGATGGCTTAGAGTCTTCTTTTCTTTCATATTATCCACTACAATGTCGAACATGCTGCATATACCTATGGGATGGTGCGTAGACCTGTTGATTATTACCTGCCTACCTGTATTACTAAGATACAGAAGGAGAATAGGTGGGTTAAATGCTACCATCTCTTACACTATTCTACTTCTCTTGATAGGGGGAAAAAAAAGAGATTTAGCACTTACTGGGTTTAGAAGCTATACCAGGCACTGTTCAGCATGGTCTCACAAGGCTAGGACAGGAGTAGATCACATTAACTCTGCATTGATTTCTTTCCCTGTGAAGTCCTTTTACATTTGAGTAAATTATCCATATTTGATTGAAATGAGAATTTACTAGGGCATAATTGATATGTTTGACTGAATTAGTCACATTTTAAACAGGTGGCACAAGATAGGTCACAGTGTGAATCAGAATACAATACATTTAGTTCCACTGTTTTTCTGATTGTCCTAAAATGAATGTGACTTCTACAACAAGTATTTCTGAAGCCTTTCAGTGCTTTCATTCTGACATTTGTATCAGAGATGATAGGAATTAGTGTCATGTCAGCCATCTCTGGCAGAAAAAAAAATTCTTCCCTCAACAAAAGGTAACATTCTCATCCGAAGCAGGCCTGTGTTTCTGTCCTTACCACACATGGAAAAGAAAGGGAATTCCAACCCAAAGGACAGGCTTGAGGGCTGCCACCCACCCCTGGGGTTATTCAGCTGTTCATGCTCAACCACAACTCCACCATCAAACCTGTGGCCTATGTGAGCCAGAATTGGTGATTTTTTCTTTTTTATTTTTCTTTTTTTTTTTAAAACAATTAAATCCTAAGAGTATTTTTCTTTTGGTGCTGAAACAATATTAAAATTTAGTGCAACTTTATTTAAAAAAATAGAAAACTAATGTTTCTCTGGGTTTTCCATTTTTTGAATAAAACTGACTCACCACCCAACACATGGATTTGGAAGGATAGCAGTACACCACCTTCTTAGCTCATTTGGCTGGAACATGAGCTGATGAAGTCCTAGTCTCAAGTTCGGCCTTCAAGAAAACTAGATAGCCTTGCCCTATGCCAGAGCCAATCTGGACCTGCCATCAGTTCTGTTTCTTTGTATGTGTGTGTGAGTGAGTGAGAGAGAGAGAGAGAGAGACAGACAGACAGACAGACAGACAGACACAGACAGACAGGGTTTCATTCTGTTTCCCAGGCTGGAGTGCAGTCACATGATCATGGCTCACTGCAGCCTCAACCACCTGGGCCCAAGTAATCCTCCCACCTCAGCCTCCAGAGTAGCTGGAACTACAAGGGCATGCTACCACACCCAGCTAATTTTTGTATTTTTTATAGATACAGGATCTTGTCATGTTGCTCAGGCTGGTCTCAGATGCCCAAGCTGGTCTTGAACTCCTGGACTCAAGTAATCCATCCACCTTGGCCTCCCACAGTGCTGAGATTACAAGTGTGTGCAACCACACCTGGCCCATCAGTTGTTTCTTGACCAATGACTACACCTTTAATGCTAATCTGCCTTTGTTCACAAAATAGGGAAAGTCAGCATGAATGGCTGAGAAACTGGAGGAGAGGTACCACTCAAAATGAATATCCTCTTAATAGCAGATGTAAATATCTTCCTCCTCATTATCATCATCATAACAAACATTTATGGTGCCTCCTATGGAGCAGGGATTTTGCTTAGGACTCTGAACCGTATCTTACTTGTCTTCATTAAATACCTTATGAAAAAGGTTCTATTATTAACTGCGGTTTTTTGTTTGGTTTTTGAGACAGAGTCTTGCTCTGTTACCCAGGCTGGAGTGCAGTGGCGCGATCTCGGCTCACTGCAACCTCTGTCTCCCAGGTTCAAGCGATTCTCCTGCCTCAGCCTCCTGAGTAGCTGGGATTACAAGCACATGCCACCATGCCCAGCTAATTTTGTATTTTTATTAGAGACGGGGTTTCACCATGTTTGTTAGGCTTGTCTTGAACTCCTGACCTTGTGATCCACCTGCCTCGGCCTCCCAAAGCGCTGAGATTACAGGTGTGAGCCACTGCACCCGGCCTGGGTTGTTTAACAGATAAGAAAGCTTAAGAATTAGAGAGATAAACTATCTTGCTTAAGGTAACACAGTTAACAAGCATTAGGTCAAAGTTTGAACTCAGGCAGTCTGACTACAGAGCCCAACCTATTTCATATCATTCATATTAATCTATTTTACTCAAGAGTATCAGCACCACTAGATAAATACGTTAAAATAATCTATAATTTGAACAGACATCTCCTGATAACAAACATAATATCTGTAAGTCACAAAAATCTAAGAAATTTACATCAGTATGACATGGTATTTGTTCTAGAAATAATATAAGTTCAAACACTCTGAGATGAGATGATAAATCACTCTGAAAACTAACAAATAGAATTGCCACAATGTAAAGAAATAGTACAGGCACTAGTCGAAGCTAGAGGTCACTCTCAATCCATGTGAGAGGAAGCAAGAGTAAGAAACTAGAGCAAGAATAAGTCACCATCCACATGTCCCAAGGGAGCCTCAGTGGCACTGCAGGAGATACAGAGACAGATCCATGGTGTCCCTGAAGCTGGGACTAAGCCAGGGCTGTATTACACCAAGGAAACCAGTCTCCCTAATCCCAGAGGGAAACTTGAAGAGTCTTAGAGGGAGACTAATGGCCAACATTGAGAACACATGTCTATTAGCTTGCTGAGCCTAATGAAGTAATACAGCAGAGACTGGCCTCATTCTAGAAACAGATAACAGTGGCTGTGCACAATGCTATGCCTAGACCCCTACACCTTGCCAGCCTGGTATTCCTTATGTATTCAAGATACATAAAGATTAGATGTATAGACACAGGTTGTGAGGACAGTGTTTGGGGATAGAAAACGCCCCCAATTACAGCTAAAAGAGATGTCTCTTTTGCCAGAAAGTGTGTTATATCAATTAAATGGGTAAATAAGCCCTTTTCCCACTGTGGGGAAAAAAGGGCCTCTTGTGACCCTCTATTGATTAAGACTCCTGTGGAATGTTATTTGCAATCTCATTGCATAATGGAAATCAGGAGGTAGCTGTCATGGTTTCTGAAGACAAATTGCTGGTAGCTGAGACAAATCATAGCCTCTTTCATCTTTTACTGTTCTCAATTCCCAATTAATGTGTATCTTACAATCTAAGTTTCTTAAATCAGTCTGCTCTACTGTCTCAAGTAGTAAAAATGCGTAAAATGGTAATCTGCCTGACCCTACTCTAAGAAATTCTGTTTCAGTGACCATTGCACTGATTATTATTCATGAGCTATGCATTACTTAATAAGGAACACAACTCAAAAATGCACACAATTAAAAATAAATCCACACAACAGCTGCTGTGATTATGACCAATATGAACAGAAATCCAACCAGGTGTGTGTCAAAAGAAAAAAGCTGCTGCCAGACAGAACATTGTTAAATCTCATTTTTGTTTTGCACACTTTGACTTGCTAAGTCAGCCAGCAAGCAATTTGTATGGAGCAGTGCTTCCAAAGGGTGATGTGCAAAAGAGCAGCATCAGCATCACCTGGGAACCATTAGAAATGGCAGTTCTCAGACCCCACCCCGGGCCTCCCCGGACCCACTGAATCAGAAACTCTGCAGGTGGGCTCAGGAACACGTGTTTCAACAAGCACTCTGGGTGATTTCTCACATGCTACAGTGTGATAACCATTGGACTGAGCACAGGAGAGCCTTCAGATTTTAAGTCTTCCTAGGAAGGCATTACCTTTGGTTGCAAAAAGCTATCAGAAGAGCCCAGGAAGTGTGTTAAAACCACTGCAATCTTCAATTGTGCTGTGAACCTAAAACTGCTCTGAAGTCTATAAAATTTAAAAACCTGCAGTCTCTAGGGTGAATGGGTAGAAAGAGCACAGTACTTCCCTTATGCAGATTTATTTACATAGACCCTGACTTATTCTAGAAAGGTTTTCAGACAATTTGTAAACCAAAATATATAACATCCAGTCACAAACCATTCTTATGGAAAGACTTCTCACTACTTTTCAAACAACCTCATTATTTAAAACACCCCAAACATAGGCATTTATCACTAAGCACGCTCTTAAGATGTCTTTGGTATTCATTTCAGGATTTCAGGCCATTTAAGGCTAGGGGAAAGAAAATTTAATTTAAATTCACCAAGTTTAAAATGTGCTCTGCCCAAGAGTCATGGTGCTCTCTGAACTGTCTGAGCATATGACCGTGATGCTGATTCTAAGTTACTGCATGTTTCGAAGAGACATGACTTGGAATGTCTGTGTCCCGTGACCCTGTCTTACAGCAAGATGCTTTTAGCAATTCACTCATCTGGCCCCTTTGCTGGTCCAAGAAAGGGCCCTACACCACCAAAATTCATTCTAGAGCTAATAGTATTCGGATGAGGCTCTAGCATTGTTTCAACTGTTTTTCAAATAACAAATTTGAAGAGCAAAGGGAAGTAACTTGTTTATCAGAGATTTGTAAAATAAAGTATGATCCATCCATATGATTAAAAACCAAGCAACTATTAAAAAAATAAAGTCTTGCGGTTCTCATTCTTGACCAAACATCAGAATTACCTGGTGATCTTTTAAAACATACCAATGCAGGGCTCTACCCCAACCAATTTAACTGGTCCTGGCTAGGGTTTGGGCATCCATAATTTTTAAAAGCTATGCTGGCAATGCTAACATGCAGCTGGGGTTGAGAATTACTGCAGTACATCTATATTAACCAACATGGAAAATTTTCCCAAATATATTAAGTGAAAAAGAAAGCAATAAATCACATATCTATTAACAAAATCACGTGTGCATGTGTTATTAACGGATTTATGCATTTGGAAGTGGACTTTCCTTTCATACTATTTATTGCTTAAACCTTCCAAAATGAGAATGTGTTCATGTATTTTGCTTAATTATTTTACTTTATTTTTGATTGACAATTTATATGTATTTATGGGGTACAATGTGATGGTTTATGTTTACAATATGGGGTGATTAAATTGGCTAATTAACAAATCCATCACCTCACACTTTTTTTGGTGTACGGTGAAAACCTTTAAGATCTACTCTTTTAACAATTTTGAAATATACAGTGCAATTTCTTAATGTTAAAAATATGTTTAAACAGAAATTTGTAGGAAAAAGAGAAAGCACATGAAAATAGCAACTCTCAAAATACAATCATGTTTCCTTCTTTCTCCGCTTCTCCCTCTGTATTAGTGTGCTTTCACACTGCTACAAAGAACTGCCAGATACTGGGTAACTTATAAAGGAAAGAGGTTTAATTGACTCACAGTTCAGCATGGCTGAGGAGGCCTCAGGAAACTCAATTATGGCAGAAAGCAAAGGAGAAGCAAGAAACCTTCTTCACAAGGTAGCAGGAAGGAGAAGTGCCAAGCAAAGTGGGAAGAGCCCCTTATAAAACCATCAGATCTCGTGAGAACTCACTCACTATCACGAGAACAGCATGGAGAAAACCACCCCCATGATTCAATTACCTCCACCTGGTCTCTCCTTTGACATGTGGGGATTATAGGGATTACATTTCAAGATGAGATTTGGGTGGAGACACAAAGCCTAAACATATCACCCTCCTTTTTCTAAAGGAGTATACAAGAAAAATAAACAAAATTATACTTCTTTCCTATCTATTCAAGACATATTTCCAACACTGAGATTGGGATGAGAGAGAGAGAGTACAGAGGTACGATTTATTCATTCATTCATTATTTCTCTGACAGGCCGATGCTGGGTGCTAGGAATACAGCAACAAACTAGATAGACATGGCCCCTGCCCACATGGTGCTTACAGTCTAGTGGGGGATGCAGACAAGTAGGTAAACAACTACAACCCAGTGAGAGAGACGCTAAGGAAAGGAAGCACAAGCTGCTTCTTTGTTACTTGTATCAAAGAGAAAATCTAGTCAAGGAAAGTGAGAAAAGGATCCCCGAAGTGGAGGTGGACCTTCATCCTGGGGAAAACCCTAGCCATTAAAGAGTTTTAAGAAGGGGAAAGACACTACCAAGTCTCCATTTTGAAAGATCTCTGTAGCTGGGAGTTGAAGTGCTACTTACCAGTCCTCTCTCATCTAAGGAGAGTGAGCCCTTTTCAAAGTTAAATGAAACCCTGCTACAGTACCAAAGAGTTGACTGAAGAAGCCCATCTCCCAATATTCCATTATCTATTTGCCATCAAATGAGATTGAACACGAAATTTACCTCCTACTGAGTTTACTGACTGCACTCATTTATGAGTTCATCTCTACATGAGCCCGGATATGGCAGATTTACTTTTTCAAAGTTTTGAAGCTAATAAAACCCATTGTATGCAATAAATAACTCAAAAAATGCTTGGCTTTATGGAAGTGGTTGCTACAATTAGTAGAATCTCTTGGAAGAAAATATATCTTCATAAACATAGCAGGGTAGGCGAAGACTGCCAGGGAAACAAGATGCTTCTCAGTATTTCATTGACTTCACATGAAGATCAATTTTAGCCATTTATAACCAGCACACTTCCACATAGGGTGAAATTATCTAGCCCACCCACAAATGGATTTCTACTTAAAAGTCTCATTTGATTGCTTTGGGAAGGATACACTACAGACTATCTAACCCCTATCCTTCAAGGGTAGAAAATTAACAATCCAGGTAAAGTTAACTGGAAAAACAAAAGAGAGAGGAATTATCTTTGACAGTGTCCTCTTAGGACCCAATGCATCTTTGTGGACATTAATGTGAGCTACCTCCAGCATCAATGTGCTATTTTTAACTTAGAATATTCAATCTTTGCTCAAAGTAAGACATATGATTAGTGTTTGGAGGAATCGATTTGCTTTAAAGGAGAGGAGTGGAAATGTTCTAGAAAAGGGAAAAAAATGAGCTCTTTATAAAATGCAAATTTATGGGCTTCTCAAACATTTCCAAAGACCCTCTCCTTTTTAAATTCTTTCCAAACTACACAATCTCTTAGGGGGAGCTGGGCCCCTCTTTGCATTGGGTTATCTGCAATACAAAAGCCCCTGAGGTGTCGTTTATACCTCTGTATAGGATGGAGCTGTTCTGGGTCTGCTATTCTGCAGTTACATGTCACATTATCCTAATTGATACCTCTGTTATCTAAATCCATTAGCATGCTATATGAGTGAAGCAATCACCTAGGTCTGCTCTGCCCCATGTTAGCTGATATACGATGTGTGTGTGCACGTATGTATGTGTGTGTGTGTGTGTGTGTGTGTTAGGGCACACTAGTGCATCTTAAAAGTTCACATCATTAAATTCTTGTTCTGTAACTCTCAAGTTTGTTTCCACTCCCAACACACCTGAGGGATATGAGACACTCATCTCAATAAAAATAGTTCCCGGAGAGGGGCTTGGGAGGCACACGTCATTCGAAAAGCCTCCCAGGTAGTTTTAATAATGCAGCCCACACCCCTTGTGGGTGAGGCAACAGCAGTATGAACCCCACCGTACACTCAGGGTTGAATATCACTAATCTAGTAAAGCACTCAGTATCCTATGGACCTACGCCACACGGCATCTTCTGTTCCCAGGTTGTGTCCAGCTCCAGGCCCTTATTCAACACTCTTCTGAAGTTAAAGAGGCCCGTTATTTTCATTTGCTTCTGAGCTTGGATAAGAAGAGAAACAAAGATAGGATGACACCACTTCCCTCTAGATCAGATGAGCAGGGCCACTTGTATTCCAGCACAGGAGGTGGCTATCCACTAAGTGCAGTCTCTGTTGGGGCTAAATGAACCTCCCAAGCTGATGCCAGCATCTCCTTTACAAAGACAAATCCCATTTCATTCCACATATTAGTGATCCTGAAGGAAATAAAATCCTCCTCTGACTTAAACACAGACATACTAACACAGACAGCTGACAACACATAGATCTCTTGCATCAGGTTTTGATTAGGAGAACACTTAGGAATAAAGCACTGGAGAGGCTGACACAGGAGGAGCAAGACTGAAGAAGGTGGTAAATGGGGCTGCGTAGAAGATGTTGTCTCCTTCACATTTTAGTTTAGGAAGATGCCGCAGGTAAAATACATGGCCTTGCTAAAGTTGTCCAAAAAAAGAAAACTGAGACATTTAGGGATCACTTCCAAATTTGGCCCGAATATTTTCCATAAAATTTTAAACACATCGCAACCACATTCTTAAAACCCCAATTTATGTTTATTGTTGAGCATGACAGTGAGTAAGTTCATGAATTAAGACCCTGTTTGTATTCCTTATGATCCAGGTTCATTGCATGTCTTCAACGGAGATGCTCTACCTTCTTTAACTCCATTATCTGGTAATAACTAGCAATACATTAATTTCTGGGCATATTTTTAGATTCTGTGGGTCTTTTGCTACCCTGAAAGGGCCTAAGCTTGAGAAAACTGTCATAAAACTTACTTTTACTCAAGTCATAGCCTTTGGAAGATTAGTATTTAAGAAAAGTATTATTTTTCAAAAAGGAGCTATATGCCAATCTCCAATGCACTAACTGCTAATCATTCCTCTGATAACTATTCTAATATTTCATGTCCGTCCTAGCATATATGTATAAACAGAAGTCATCCATACATAGACAATTTTCTATCACAATTGTTTTATAATTAATACTACAAATGGAGTGCTTCTTGAAAGTCACACAAAAATCAAAGTAGCATAAGTTGCTATTATCTAATTCACATTCTTATGGTTCCAGAATTACCTGTAAGATGGGCTAAGCACCGACATCTCACTGATGGACTTTGGAATTACAGACGATTTTCCAGTCCAATAACTTGGTTAATAACTAGATTTGCTTCTGTAGATTAAACGCGCACTCTGGACCGGTGAACCGATCATGCTAGTCATGACATCTACCATAACAGCGCCCCCTCCTGGCGCTAAGTGACCCACCCACTCCCTGCACTTCAGTTAAGGGCAGCTCTTGTGTTGGTGGGTGTCTCAAGAGATGGCCTGGGGCATTGGACTCTGCCCAGAGAGTCAGTAGTAACCCTCTCACCCAGTCAGATGGGGTCCCTCCAGAATTACCCAAGAAATTAAGAGAACTAACCAGTCAGTGAGGGAAGACTAGAGAAGAGAGAAGCCAGATCCCCGGTGCATAAAAACAAAACACCCTCTTGCCTTTAAGTGGCCTGGAGTTTCCTTCAATAGCCCAAAAAACCAAAAGACATGATCAGGTCCTGATGGAAGCCTTCCTGCATTTTCTCATTAAATATACCCAACAATCTAACACAATCTTATTATTCCCATTTTGCAGATAAGCTGATTCTATGGCCAAAAAAAAAAAAAAAAAAATGCACACAAGCTTGGAAAACCTCATATGAACACCTTATCTCCTCCACCACACTCCTCAAATCCTTGCCCACTTTTGGCTGGGCACCAGGCTACAGGAAACAGCCAGGATTCACAGGAATTACAATGGTATTGGCGGGAACCCGAATTGGTTTATAAGGGGAGGGAAACCAAAAGGAGAAGATTCTTAGGAAACTTTTCCTCTCCTCTAAAAGTGATGTTTTTGAACCACAGCTGCTAAGTTAAAAATAGAAAAGAGATGCCTTGGAGCAGGTGAGGAGGGAGTCCAAATCAGAGAGAAGAGTTACAGAAATGTCTGAGATGGACACCACCCTAGAGCAGAAAATGCCACGTGGCACAGAACTGGGGTAACTGGGAGGAATCCTAGATCCCAAGATATGGGAGGAAACCTGGAGAATTCTGGTTCCACATCTTCCCTCTAAGCAAGGAGTCCCTCTAACTAAGAGAAATGGTTAACAACTGCCTAGTTTCCCTTGAAGGTTTCCAGAAATGGAGAACTAGAGCAACTCTGGCTATATGTTTTAATTGTGTCCTTCTCACTGTCGAGAGGCGCTTCTTAATGTCCTGCTCAAATGTCTCCAGCACACCCTGAAGCCTGTTTGTGCCCCTTCAGTACTCCTTAGACGCAGAGAGCTTCTGCTTAGCATCCTCCTTATTTGAGAAAATTTCATCTACCTGAAAATAGCCATTAAGTTGCCTCATAGCATTTTCTCTTCTAAACTAGGAAAATCCATACAGAGGCCACACAGCCACTCAAGGGGATGTTACAAAGAGGATTCCAGTGTCATGAGTGGGCCAGACTAGATGTGCCTCCGAGATATCTGCCAAGCCGGAAATCCTTTGATTCAATTCCTTTCATCTTTTGTGTGACATTTCCCATCACTTTGTTCACATTTGTCACAATACCTGTCATCTGTCCAGCTTCTTTGTATTCTTTTAATATTTCTAAATCTAATGTGCATAGGACCTTTTTTTTTTTTTTTTTTTTTGAGACAGAGTCTTGCTCTGTCGCCCAGGCTGGAGTGTAGTGGCACGATCTCAGCTCACTGCAACCTCCACCTCCCAGGTTCAAGCAATTCTCCTCCCTCAGCCTCCCAAGTAGCTGGGACTACAAGCATATGCCACTACACCAGGCTAATTTTTTGTATCTTTTTAGTAGAGACGGGGTTTCACCGTGTTAGCCAGGATGGTCTCAATCTCCTGACCTCATGATCCGCCCGTCTCGGCCTCCCAAAGTGCTGGGATTACAGGCGTGAGCCACTGCACCCAGCCAGGAACCATTTTTCACAATATAAAACAAAGGCTCATTAATTCAGATTAAGTTGAAAAATTCATGTCCCCCTGAGTAAGAAACCAGAGTGAAAGTATTTTCAATTAAACAAATTTTGTCTATTACAAAAGACTACATGTTGGTTATTAATAAAAAAAGAGAAAGTTAATGAAAATGGTGAGTTAACAATAATTTTATCTCACGGCACTTTATACTTTTCAAAGTATTTTTACATATATTATTCCATATTTCCAATTTTATTCAATATATAAATGTAACATATGGGTAATAGATCACCAAACCTAAATCAAAAAGCCTAATTTATCCTGCTAAATTTGAACTTTTAATGCAATAAGAATTATATACAATTATTCCAAGTCTGTCTAAGAGCAGTCTGAATTAATAACGTTCTGCTCTATTGTAGTTATAACAAGCCTGACAATGTTATGGCCATCTCATCTCCCAGAGTGTCACTCCCATCTACACATTAGTAATAAATACTGTTTCTTCATGAACAAACTTTTGTCATAACAGATCATTCCACCTTAAAGAAGTTTCACTCAGTAAATTAAATAGCTCAAATACCATAGAAATGTTTTCCACGATAAATGCGCTCAGAGTTCATTATTCTCTGCAAAAATGCTTGTTTAATTTAAAATGAGCCTAATATGGAGGTTATCCCAAGATGACAAGGACCCAATATATCACAGAACTTATCACCTTTCTCTTTGTTCAGGAAAAAAAAAAAGTCAAAATTAATCCAGTTAATTGTAAATAATGGAACTAAACCAATACATGTAGAATGCCCCATACAGAATGCCCCATTTGAGGAACCTGGTGACACCAAAAGGGTCTATGAGCACCTTCACCATCTTCACTTTCTTCTTAAATCTGCAGTTGGAGTCATAGCATTTCATTGTCCTTTCACAATGGTCAGAAAGACAATGTCTTTACCTACCTTAAAAAGTCTTAAAATGTTAGCAACCATGATGGACACGGAGCTTGCTGCAGCACCTATGACGCCAGAAATCTTGTCAGGCTTGGTGAAAATGGGTGGATCTCCATTAGCACACTTCACGTCCGAAGCATCCTTCTCTATTAATGCCTGCACGAACGTTAGAGACTGCTCCAAAGCATAGGTGTCCCTAGAGCACGTGTCGAGGATGCGAACACCCAGAGTGATGTTGGAAAGGAGATCAGGGTCCTTGTTAATCTGGTCAATTGCATAAAGCATGGCCTCCAGTCTGTGAATCCCCTTTTCCTTCTTCAGCTCCCCACAAGGGACCCCTCTCTCTCCCTTTGCGTGGACAGGGAAGAGACCCCCCAAAATAATGTCCCCATCCACCCGTATGGAATGGGCATACTCCTGGCTGTGAGTTCTTTGCATCATTGTGAGGATCCAGTAGAACTTGGCGGTCAAGAGGAAGAAACAAGGGCAAGAGGCTGATCGCTTTCCCTCACATACCATTTTCTCCACAGGTGGTATTACAATCCAAGACCCAAAGTTTATTCTTGCCACAGAAGAAAGGGGACCACCTGAGGCTGCACCTTCTGGAGGCTACCATCAGGGCCCATGGGGAAAAGGCTCTGTGGGCATCAGCAAGTTTTCTTGATTTGAATGTCACAGTGAATTTCCATCAGACCCCTAAGGTTCAATTTTATTTCCTTATAAGATCAACTTGCCTGGAATGGTGCAAAAATTAGAACATCTGAGGTTCTGATGTTGGGATGAGGTCAACAATTCATGTCCTTGAAATCAGCCTTGTAGCAGAATTATTCCTGGGAAGAGGGGAAAAAAGGGGTTCAGTTCAGTGGGTCTACATGTTTTACATTTTGCAGCCCTGTTTACGCCAGCCTCTTTAAAAAAAAAAAATCCCCTATTCAGTAAGAAACTAATTCTTTTGTCCCCCTGTGACTCTGAACACCTGGCTGCACTGCATCTAAACAGGGAGATTGATGACAAGGGAAACAGAACAGTATCTGTTTTGGAGATAGGGAAACAGAACAGTATCAGGAACTAGGTTGATTCCCCCAAGCCAGAAAGCATTTTTATTTATCATTTTATTTCAATAAACCTTATTTCCATGAAGGTAAAGATTCTGCAACTGATGGCACCATTTCTTTTCAAATCTGTTTTTATTTTTTTTTGCAGCTATCTGAATTTTGCATTCTAATTTTGTCAACAAAATCATAATAAATATTATTTTCTGTGATGTATTCAACAAGCCAGTCATCTGTTAATGACTTTTTTTTTAGTGCCTCAAATTACCCAGTAGGAAAAAGTGATTATTCAATTACAAAGTGAAAGAGAGAAAAAAATCCACCCAAAGAGCTAAAAAATGTGTAAGTTTTGTAGCTTGTGAAAAAAATTAACATAGAAAGTCAGCTATTTCGTATAAATTGTCTTATTCTCTGGTAAGAAAACAAAGACTTGAAAATGAAACACACAGGGAAGGTGACATGTGAAGATATTGCTATTACCATTGTCAGGGTTTCCAATTAATTTGTCGGGATGGGAGCAATGGGTATATTAACAGTTCTGAGGGAAACATGCCTTGATCCCAGAATCACTAGGAGCAGATCAGAGTTGGCGATCAACTGAAGAGCTGCTTAATTTTGTCTGACTCAGTGGGGAAAAATTCATCAAGATTGAAATAACTTGAAGTGAAAAAGTCTACACGCAAATCTACAAAGTTTTTTTCCTACAGCCTTCACCCTTAATTCTGTAAGATTTTTTTCAAACGACTTTTGAAGAGATGTGACTGAAAACGAGAACTGACTTAACACAGGGAATCTGAGATTTGTAATGCACAGCTAATTAAGAGAATAAAGAGCACCAATTTACTTTGGCAGGATGGTTAATCTAATGCTCATTTCTAACCTATTTATATATGGGTTTGAAACCTGAAATTTGGACAGTTCTCCTGTACCCTAGCCAACCAACATCTGCTTGTATTTTCCATTCACTTGTTCAAGTTCCAGTTCATAAAATTTTCTTTTTATCCTTCTTGTCCCGAAAGGAAAGATGGTGCTTCCCTGGGGGATAACTTAAAATATGCCCAAACACCTTCAAAGAAAGCTGCATTTTTTGCACTTTCAGATTAGAAAAGAGGGCTCATAGCAGCCCACTGCCCCATATTTCTGAGCAAACACCTGCAGCCTCACCAGCCAATGGCCCACTCGGCTGAGATAGTTCTGTGCAGCCTAAGACAAGTATTCCCTGCCTCCCGGCACACATTAAGCCTTAGATTTCCTCTGTGCTGCCCCCAAAATACTTCGTCCTTTCTGATTTTTCTCACCACTTAACTGGTAGTCCCTCACACTGGATTCTCCTAGCAGCTGCTTTTCCCTCAGAAAATCTGTGATTCAATAACAGCCTGACCTCAGGCATTCCACAAAAGGAAACACTCAGAAAGTCAACCTGATTTTCTGGATGAAACCATTTAAGTGATAGGCCATAAATTACACCGGCCACCCATTAAGAGAAGTAAGATTGTGTTTAACAGTTTCATAAGGAAAACCAGTCACGTGATAGTAAAACCTCATTAACTCCGATCACTAGTTGAGAATTTGAGACCAATTCCACGTGGCTGGGCTGACCCTTGTTCTGACAGAGTACAGACTAAATGAATAAATAAGGTGAAGGAGAAATGTCTAGGGGGAGTGGACGGGTCTTGGGCCCGCCTTTCCTCTTTACACCAAGCCATCCCCCAAGTACTTAAAACACTTAAGAGAATAAATGGCTTTCAATTATAGACGAACATACAAACAGCCCATCTGTTCGTCACAATGCACCCTTACCTATCCATGTGGCATTAACCTAGTTCCACTTGCTGTACAGTCCAGAAAGAAATAAAATTGAGTCGCTTTTAAAATTATTGGTGATTGCAATATTGTTTACTTCTTTGGCATCTCGTAGCTCTGTTTGGAGCTTTAATTTTTAAAAAAAGATTGGGGGATGAATAGCAGTGAGGCAGGAATCAGTTTTGTTTAGTGGTTGAATGCACTGAAATGGAAAACGAGAGGTTCAGTTTTGGTTTCATTTCAGTTTCATTTGTTGGACAGCTCACTTGAATTTTTGCTGGAGTTTCCGTCTCTGGAACATAGAATTAATTGCACGTAACCTCTCTGAAGCTTGCTTTTCTTGTCTGTAAAGGGGTGATAGAACCTGCCACACAGCACACATGGAAAGCATAGTATCTGGCTCAGTAAACAGGAGTTATTGTTGCTAACTTAGTCTGTAATTCATTTTCTACTAGAGCAGAGCAACTGTTTCTGTATTTGCCCAGGTGGTGAGCTTTTACTGAATTTCGTTTGTCACTTTAAACAATAAAATCAGAGCTACTTATAAAATATTTAAATCTTGCATTTATTTCAAAATCTGATACATTGTCATAAAAATCAGACTCCACTGCCAGAAGGTTTAGTTTCCCCTTTTAAAAAGCCTAAGGAAAAATATATTTGAAAGTTTGTGAGAAACTACATCAGTTAGGTTTCATTGTATAATCTTAAATTACTTATCTTGCTCTGGTACAATTCTTGTGAGCTTTAATCCAAACTCATCCTAGTGGAGTCTATGAGTTTTAAAGAAACCATAATCTTTCAGAGCTATAGATCCAAATACCTCTATTGTATGTTTTGTGTTTGATTTAAAATATAAACAGCTCCTCTCTCAAACTGACCTGCCTCTGACATGTGGCAGAAGCCTGGCCTGTGCTGGACTGTTTCAAGGAGGCGTGAGGTCTGGACTCCTGAAACCAATCTCAGAGGGGGACAAATCCTCTCAGCACTATGTCTGGGCCCACAGGGAGAGGCCGTGCAACTCTTTGGGGAGGCTTAACCATGAACCCTCATAGCCCTTCCTGTGCACTCCCCCGCCAGCCCACCCTTACTTACACGGCACATCATACATCATTGGGCCCTCCATGGGCAGTCCCCTGGCCTAAGACTCCTGGAAGCAGGCACCCTGGCTGGACCCTGAGCCTGTGGCCCCCTAAATGTGCTCTGTTTCCTAAAAGGCCAGAAGGACACCTCCTCACTGGCCAGAGCCCAGAATCCTGCTTTATTTTCTACACACCTTCTCTGTACCAGTGTCAAGTACCTAACACAGTATCTCCATAAATTTTCATACCCCAGGCATTAGCTCTTGTATAAATGAGAAAAGAAGGCTCAGAGGGATTGAACATGGCCCCAACCCTTGAGATGGTGAGCTGATAAGTGGCAGTGCCACCAAAGTCATCTGTCCCAGAAGGTGGGTCCTGTGCTTGGAGAAAGACCCCAGTGCTGCAGGGACTCGCTGTGGCAGCACAAGAAAAGGGAAGAGCCCTGCCCCTCCACTGCAATCTTTCAGAAAGGTGCACATCTTCGATGCTTAGCTCTGGAAGAACAATAACGTACTAATTAGGAAGGGACAATCTGGGGGTATTTCCAGGGAGGTGATTTCTGAATCTCTCAAAGGGCTGAGAAGATCCAGTGCGGTTTGTCCAAACACTTCTGCTCCAAATGAGGTCTCCTGGCCAGGTTGATGTCAAGGAGAACACACCCACCAACGCATGCAGGGTCTCTCTGGGTCTGCCATCACATCTTCCTTGGGCATTTAGCAGGTATGATTAAAATATGATAGGGTAAAATCCTCACTGAGGAATACCATTATCCAAGAATGGTAATTTTTTTCTCATAAAAAGGCCAAAGCAGCATTCCTATGCTGCATTCCATTTAGCTCTTTAACAAAAAGGTTAAGCTGAATATTCTCATCAATTCATATGACTGCTCACACTTGCAGCTCTTTTGGTTGTTTTGAAAATGCATCATATTTCTGTATCATCTCCCATGCTGCAATATGTGTGCATGTCTGTGGATTCTTGGTGGGGCAGAGTGAGGATGGGGCAAACAGAGCTCTCCCCTGGCAACAGAGGCTTGGAATCGGATCTTTGTCTGACAGTCACTGGCTGGTAACACTGAACATGTCCCCTCACCCCTATGTGCTTCCATTTCCTCATCTGTGAAATGAGTGAGATGGACCACATGATCTCTAAGGTGTCTTCCAGCTTCCTATTCTGAGATTCTATTACTTAATAATAAGGGAATATGAGATTACGCTCAAACATCAGAGCAAGGCTTTGCCAACTGAACACAATAACTGATTTTGTTTGCAAGTTGAGTGACTTTTTTTCATCAGTGAGAGGATTGTGAAAGCTCTTCTACACAAGCCAGCCTCATATTTTAAAAAATCTGATACAGGAGAAGCTCGACTTACTAAACAGATAAATTAGAAAGTAATTATTTGCATTACAAAAGAATTCACCACAGGTTTCCTTTAAATAGCTAAATCCCAGGCATTTAAAAAAACAATCTGATTTAGGAGAATTCAATTTGTGCCCTTATTTTTCCAATAACACAGCTATTGCACAAAAAGACCATATTTAAAGTAATGATAAGCTACTTTTTATAATATGTATCAGATAAGAAGAGAGAAAGTGGGTGACATCAACACTTACTGAATGCCAGCAGTGTGCCTGGAGCTGCAGACACATTATTTCATTTCCCTCTAAAATACAACTATGAGGTGGTATCACAGCCTCCATTCAGGATCTAAGGAACCTGAAAACAGAAAGATTATATGACTGTGTCTAAAGTCTCAGGCAAGGATTCAAATGCAGGACTGCCATTATGTTCCTTCCCTTACTCCATGCCCCATGGGGGCAGGAGGCCATGCTGGATCACAAACTAACCCTGATTTGATAATGAGGACTGTGAATGAGATGTTCTAGAGTCCTAGGGGACACTGATTCTAGTCTTACTTCCCCCAGTATTCACTGTATAGCACTGGGAAGTCACTTAACCAGATCTCAGTTTCTTGGTTTCTAAAATGGGGAATGATTTTCGCCCATCTTCCAGTTTGTGAAATCCAACAATATAATGTGTGTCAAAGTACTTTATAAACTGCCAAGTGCTATAAGAATGCACAGGGATACTATTAGTTTAACAATCTGTCCTAGAACTAAAATATGTCACTGGAGTAATTTACTTAGAAGATCTAAGAAAACCACTTTCTCATCACACTTGGGTCTAGTCAGACCTTAACAAGGGTCACAGGTCCAAAAAAAGTCAACCCTGGCAAGCCTATACGGAGAGCACAGAGCTTGAAGGAAAACTGGAAAGGACGCAAGAAGTCAATGGAAGTACCATGCCTCACCTGGAGAACTAAAGGTCATGGACACTGAGCATCTAAATCGCTATTCTGAAGAAAGTGGTGACAAGATAATCTCCTGTTGTGAAAACAAGACAATCGGAAAACTTCCTAAGTTGTAGGTACAATATAATGCTTCCACCGCTGGGTCATGACCACTGGAAAAGTCAGCCAATAAATAGCCAGCAGCTTTCTAGCTTTAGGCATAACCCTGCCTGGAAAAGTATGAAATTGGCAACACATGTGTCCAACAATCTATACTCCTCTGAGGCCTCTCCTAGATATTCCCACTTCTGCTCACCTCCTGCCCTGCCCTGCCCTGCCCTGACCTCCCCAGAACTAGGTCTCTTCCTTCCCTCAGTGCCTTTGTTCTTTCATCACCTTGGCCCTCCCCAGGGAGTGAGTGGATTCATTACCAGGTATCAAAGCCTGAAGATGCATTACTGTCATCCCCAAATGGAACATCTGCATTCTCAAAATGATCCCTAGGAGAGCCATAATTTATTTACCAAAGAAATATCACCATTAATAACGGTTAAGGCTAGCAATGCAACAAGCCAGAGCAGGGAGCTAGGAGTCAGGAGCATCTCAATAGTACCTCTCAAATCATTCCAACAGCAACGCCCACCACTGAGAAAGTGGTGGGATGAGACAATATTATGCTCAGGGTCCCTCCCAGTGAGTGGCTGAGTTTGTTGCAATTTGTCAAAGTACCAAGTAGAAATGAAAATCAAAGAAAAAAAAGAAGAGAGAAAGCCCAAATCTAAATTCCAATTCCATTCCTCTTGAAATGGAAACAATAAGCCAGCCAACTCTCAGCTCATAGCCTCTCCTGGGAACAACATGAAGTGGCCATCCCTACTGAATGAACCACATTTGTGAGTCTGGGGATGCCCAGTCAGCGTCTATAAAGAAAACAGCAAGTTTCCTGAACCTCCACAAGCCAGCCAACTTGACAGACATGGAGATGTGGCCAGATCTTGGCTGTGGGTCCAGGAAGAGAGAAATTCAAGCAGCATCTTCTTTTAAGACACTGGGACAGAGCAACTCCACTCCCCCCAACTAAAGCAAGGTCATCTTTATGATGGGCATTCTAACTAACTGAGGAAGGTGATAGGAAGGAAACTTGGAAGGAAAAAAACGTGTGTAGTGTGCTGTGCATCGTGCCCTGAAGACAATGGAACATTCATACACAAAGATTGGCATGCAATTGCCAATGTGAATGTCAGACGGGTTATTTGCTGCATAAATACCAATTAAACAAGCCCCGCAGCAGCTTCAACCTGCTCAGCCAACTTTGAAAAGAGCACATCTCTCCAGACCTCTAACTTTCTCCTGCACTCACTGGAGCTCAGCTCTTCCTTTTCTCTATTCCTTTTGGATGTAGATGTTTTTAGAATTATTCAAGCAGCCATAACTTTCGAAGGGTGCATAACAGGGCAGAACTAGCTAGCACAATCCAAACAGAACAAATTGAGCCTAAATAACAGTATAGAGCTGTGTTCTCAGTATCTTCTTCTTTATTCCGGGTCGATTGTCTCCTACAAAGCCTCCCGTCATCTATTTCTCCCCATATCCCTTATTCAAAAGCAAGAATTCTCTATCTTAGACATGGTACAACCTGTAGTTGACTCTAAAATGGGAAAATTGCATTTTAAAAAACCTTGGTTCGTTTTCCCCGACGGAGGAAGCTTTTCTTTTCAAAATTATCAAGCCACACATTTTCAAGAACCAGAGAATGAATTGCACACAGCTGATTCTGCCTCCTACAGCGATCTTTCACCGTATTATTCACAAGCAAGTGACCAAGGTAAACTAAAGTGGTTTCTGTAGCCATTTGCAATTATTGACAAACAATTTCATAACGGAAAATGGAAATTACACGCAAGTGCAATAAGCTGTTTATCCACGATCTACCTGCTGGTGGCTCTTTTTCTCTATTTTTCTTTCAAGCAAAATACAAACTACCATAGGAATGCATTTCTCCCGTTCATGATTTTTCTTGTATCTCCACCACCAAGCCTGTTTTCCAGTTCTGTCAGTTGGCAGGATTTGTATTCAATCGCGGTAGTAGCCCAGACTCTAGTGTATTCTTGGGTGTTCCAGAGACTCCCGCACCTTCAGGTTTGTGGTAAAGGATCCCCCAAATGGCAAATAAGGCATTCCCTCCCGGGGTAGGACTTGCTTAGGGGACTTAAGGGTTTCTGCACCCGCCGAGGGGGTCTGTTTTCACCCCGGCTATCCTGGGTGCGCAGACACCCTCTGACACCAGGCTTCGCAGTTTGGGCCACGGAGGAAGTAATTCCCCAGGGAACCGCGGGGGTGCGGTTTTGCGCAACTGGGTGACTCGCGTGTCCCTCCGCATTTCATTTGCACCAAGGGAGCGCGTGTCAGACGAAGGGAATTTTTTTCTTTTTTGGTGATTCTGTTATTTTTTCACCAACTGTACGAAGCTCAAGGGATCTCCGAGCTTTCTGGCTGGGCGGATGGGCTTCGCGCTTGGCCTGGCTGAGCGGTCCATCTCTACCTCTCTGTTTCTATCTCTACCATAACAGCGGCCACTCAGCCTGCCCGGATCCCCTGTTCCCCAGCGCACGTTCCTTTTTCTTCTCAGTTCCTTGGGCTGTTGAAGCCGGGTTCTGGGTAGATAGAGACTGGGGCCCTGGGGGGAGCGCCAGGCTGCTCTTGCCTTTCCCGCGCCCCGGGGCATTCCGGCGCCGCCCGGGTGCCCCCGCGCGCTGGGGATGCAGCCTCCGCCCCCGCCGCACCTGGCCGCCCGAGCGCCCGCGCCCACGCCCCGCGCGGGGCCGCCCGAAACTGGGGCCGCGCCAGCCGCGGGAGCTGCCGAGGAGCTGTCGGGGCGCGTTTGCCTTTGCTTTTTAAACAAGATCCCCGAGACCTTTTCTCCATCCCCCAACCCCCAACAGGACACGGAACTCCGGCGTTTCCCGAAAGCCACAAAAGAGGGGCACGGAAATCCCAAGCTCGCCGTGCTAACTCGGAGAACGCAAACTCGAGGCAGAGCGTGCGCCGTGCGGGGATGCGGGTGTCGAGGACCCTGAAGCGCCTGGCTTCCCCCGCGACCCCCATCCTCCCTAGGTCCTGGTTAGACAACCATCCAGCCCACGCTCAGAGGGCGGGGGTTACCCCGACTCATCCCGGAAGCCGCTAACTTCGGAAATCCCTCCTGTTAGGTTCGCGAAACGAAGGTACCTCGTCATCTCCGCGGGGCAAGTCCGGATTCCACCAGAGCAGGTCCGGGAGGTCACCCGGGGCAGGCGATCCGAGGCAGAGCGCTTTAAAATCCTGCCGCCGCACGCCCCGTCAGGGCGCCGAGCACGCCTGCCCCCTTCCCGTCACCGTTCAGTCTCCCATTCGCCGACTAAACTTTTGGGGGATCACATCTCCAAGCCTTGGGAGTTCCGGGTGAAGTCTCCCTCGTTTCTGAACCTCTTTACTGTAATGTAATCACGGGCAGACAAGAGGGGTGGCTGCCTTGTTCTTTGCAACGTAAAATCAACAGACACCCAATCAAGCTCCAATGCCCGGCCAGCCCCTCGCCCCCTGGTGCCCACTCTCCTTCTCCCCCCATTCCCGTCACCTCCGCCCGCTATTTCTCTCACAGACTACGGACGTGCAGGGCCATCTACTTGTGCTCAGGAAAAGCAAATCACTAGAGTGATCGGAGAAGGAATGGTGCACCTGGCTGTCCGCTGAAAGGTTTTAGAGAAGAAAACGGAAAGGGGAATAAAACGGGGGGATTCTCCTTTTCCAATAAGAAGGGCGTTTCTGGGAAGTTTGGGGGCCAGGGGCTTTTCGTCCCGTGATTCGGCACTTGCTTTCCTCGGAGCCGCTTTCTGCTGCCGGGCAGCGAGTCTTACCCTGCTCCCCGCAGAGGGCGCGGTGAGGAAGCCCGCTGGGGGCCCGCAGCTCCATGTCAGCGCCGCCGCCGCCGCCGCCGCGTGAGGCGAGCACAGCGGCCGCACTTGTGGCTGATCTCTGGGCTGAGGGGGCTGAGCTGGCCTAGCCGGCGCCAAGTCTCTTCCATGTGAATAACAAATACTCCCACCGGCGGCCGCGATTGGTCTGCGCCCGGCGCCTCCCGATCCTCCGCCCGCGGCCATTCACCCGGCGCGGCGCGGGGAGCCGCGGCCGGGATCGCGCCCGGGATCGCCAATCGCTTCGCGCCAACCAGTCACCTCGGGAAGCGGGAGGAGGAACCCCCGAGGGGCGGGAGCCTCTGGATTTCGGTGTCACCCAGCGGCCCTGGCGCGGGCAGGGACGGGGACCCTTGGCCCGCGGATCCCCCTCCGCGCTTCAGCCCGAAGCGACGAGGAGACCAGAAATGTCAATAGTTCTGATTTTTAAAAATCATCCCCCCTTCCCCGCCCCCCCAAAAAAGGGGAGGACCCAACGACAGAGTGAGAGGGTGGGAAGAAGCGGGAGCGGTAGAAGGAGGAATATGGCTGAGGAGGAGCCCAGCGGCTCCGGCTGCCTGGCGAGCCCGGGACCGGCGCGGGGAGGCGCGACGCCCGCCCGAGCACAGCGGGCAGCACCCGCGAGCCCGGGTCCCCGGTGAACACAGCTCCAGAAAGCGTCACCGAGAATAACACATGGTAGATGACAAGTGTCCCGCCACATGCTTTCTTTTCGGGAATGCTTAAAGTAGAGCCGGCAAGCCGCGCGGTTCCCCTGCAAAGTTTGCCTGGCGCCGCGCGGCGGTTCCGCCATTTGTCCCGCCCCACGGCTCGGGCGATTGTCTCCCCACTCCCCGCCCCCGAGGGTCTGAGGGACGCGTGCTACAAAGTCCCCAGGGCTCGAGGTACCACACAGCGCGGTCTGCTGCGGGAACCTTGCAGGAAGGGGCGTGGGTGGCTACCGGGACGGTCATTTTATTGAGATGATTCAAGGAGCCGCAGATGCGGGGCAGGAAACTCCGGAGGAGCCGTGCTCGGATTATGCAGGGAAACCTCGGGATTCCTTTCGCATGCCGCCTGTGGAAACCTGCCGGGCTCGACGTGCACGGTCCAGCGCTCCTCCCCACTAGTTACCGCCCAGGCCCCCCGACCCTGCACCCGCCAGAATGAGTGAAAGGAGCCCCTCGCCGCCCAGCTCCCGGGTAGCTGCTCCGGCCGGGCCTTGCGTTGGTGAGAAAGTTCCATCTAGAGGCGGCCGCGCGCAACTGCAGGCGGCGCCCTAGGCCCGGGCGAGCCAGGGAGGGCGGGGCGGGGGAGAGGGGGCAGCCCAAGAGATAAGGAGGATGGAGAAGGACGGGAGAGACCCCAAAAAGGCAGGCTCTAGACCCCCGTTCGGCATCTCTACAATGAATTTTATCTTCCTAAGCATCATGAACTTATAAGCATCATGTCAGGAATCTTGCATTAATTCCTGTATATATCGCCTGTTCTGTTCGGGTTATTTTAATTTTCACCTCAACTCTGTGAGATGATCAAAATTATTAAGCCCATTCTACAGATGGAGGCAGAAACCGAGGCTTAGAGACACGGCTGGAAAGTATTAGAGCCAGAAATCACAGTGTCTGGCTTCAAAACCCCGTAGCACTTCCTCCCTGGTGGTGTTGGCTTTTCCCAAGGCTGGTTTTAATGTGCAAAGTTTCGATTGAGGAAACAGCTGTCTCTCTCCTAATTTCAAAAAAGGACCCTTGCCCTTTGTCACTTAGAAAAAATCTACAGGTTTTCAGCCCAGGGCACTTCTTCCCCTTTCGTTCCCTTCCTTCTCCCATCTTTCGAGAGGCTCTTTGATTATTGAATCATTATTTTATATCTGCAACCACAAAAGAGGGAGGGAGGAGGATTTGGAGAGAGAAAATGGGCTGGGTCCTCTGTCTGAAAACCTTTCTGCATAGGGAACCTCAATTCCCTGTGAATGTCTGGTGCAGCTCTGAAGAGGGTGATCAGTGGCCAGTGCCACTTGGGACAAGGAAGGTGGGAAGAGGGAAGAGCTCCTAATTTATGCGGAGATGGGGCTGGGTAGACTTCCTGGTTGCATGCCTGCGTGTAAGACGCTTTAAAGATTTTCTTTTCTTAGGGACTGGAAGAGATCCCTCCTCCCCCAGAAGTGTAAACTAAGTGCAGCTGCCTGATTTCTATTGCAAGAAGCCCACTCCACCCCAAACTCCAGACCCATGATCTCGGTCTGAGCAATGTTATCGCAGATAACGTAGAGGTATGAATAAGTCCGTGTTAGACCCTTTACTACGTATGCATTAATAAATTTGAGGGGAAAAGAGACACGACGGAGGGGAAAGGCAGAGGAGGCCCGGAAATACGTTGGGCATCCGCAACTGCTGACCACACATCGTCTTCAGGGTAGGCTAGAGGCCAGCTGCAGGGCCAGTAGGGTCGTTGCCTGGCATGAGCCAAGAGGGCAGCAGCCTGGTGCTCTAGTGGGCCCATTTTAATAATAAGGGCAATAAGGCTGGCTGTGGCTTTGGAGGCCTAAGGAGGCTGAGTGAGCCGCTTGGGGAAGAAATGCCTAATGAACTGCTTTTCTCCTTTCCCTATTGATCATTACCTGCAGAGAACTGATGTCTTATGGGCACATCGCTGCCCTTTTTGGTGCAGCCTTCTACGAGAAAACTAGACTTGATCTCTCCTAAGGAAAGTGCAAGTCCGATGCTTGGTTTTGCATCATCTTTAACTCTTGATACTCAAAGTAGAACGGTCACTCAAATCCTACATGGAATCTGGTCAATAAGGAATAGAGCCCTTCTGTATATTCTTCAGTGTTTATCTGAATGGCTTTATCTAATAGCCCCTGAGCAAGTGACATAGGCTCCTGTACAGGTTATAATTCGCCCAGACTGATAGCAACACTGGGACACAGGAAGAAAGATTGCCTCCAGGAGGGACTGGTCCCTATCAGTAACGTTCATAGGAAAAAGTCATTGGCTGTACAACCTCTTATTCGTCAGGGCCAAACACCATGATGCTGCTTGCTCATTGCTGCAATCTGAGTCAGGGGAGAGTATCTGAAGACCAGGCCGTCCAGACATGCAGGTTATTCTAGAGTCATCCACCTTGCCTCCCCTTGGGCTCCCACCTTCTGCAATATACAATCTGTCTTTGGAAAGTGTCTGACCTCGTCCTCCATCCCACCCCAAATGTTTATTCAAACCAAGTATATTTCCTAGTAGTTAATCCTCCAAGAAGATTTGCCTATAATCTTCTCATTTTCAGTTGATTTAAAATGTGAGAAACTGCCCATGTGTTAGAAAATGCAAAAAACAATGCCATATGTTTGGGGTCCATTTAACTCAAGCTGTGATATATATTCCACACATGGAGATTTATGCCACAGTTCCTGCTTTGGGGTAATCATTAAGGCTGAGAACCTTTGCAGGCTACTCACCCAAGAGAAATATCGACAGCATGATGCTCCCACATGGAGCAAAGCTGACAGGGGAAAGTGGGAATGGGATTTGTTTCTTTTGGAAACGAAGACAATATTTTTCTTGCTAGACCATCTGCATGTGGCAGTGAGTGTACCACGCGGGTTTTGCTCAGTTTATTAGACACTGGCTGCTAGAAGCAAGATCAGACATGTTAGACTGACAGTCAGATAGAGCCAATGAGGTTCATGACACCAATGTCATGAATGAGTGTGTTCTGCACTTCCACAGTCAACTCATACCTGCATACAGGAATCATGGGAAAGATGCTTTAAGAATTTCTGACATACAGTATATGGGCATCTCTACTGGCTTCATTTGGGTTCCCCTAGAAGTACAACCTGAAACAAGGATTCAAGAGCAGGTAGTTTAAGAGGTGAAGGGAATCCCAGTAGTCAGGTGGGGAAGTGAGCCAATAAAAGGTGCATCACCAAGCTAGGTACCACTGTAGGCACCTGGTACCTAATGCCAGTGGGGAACTCTGGAAGTCAGTGTAAAACACACAGCAGAGAGTGGGTCCAACTGAGGGATGAGGGAGCTGGGGTATCTATACACCAACACTTATAAGGTGTTAGTTAAGAACTGCTCCCAGATGATGTTTATTCTCTGGCAATTCTAGCCTGTCACATGGATGGCAAAGCAGCCTCCAGAGGTCATGTAAAGACCTCTGGGAAAAAAACGCACGGGCTGGCAGTTAGTAGGCAAGTGATATGTAATCAGGGGTCAAGGACAAGACAATAAGGGCAGGTCACAGTTAGCCTCTGCAACACCTGTGTAGGCAAACCTCATAAAACTTGTGCTAATCAAGGCAATGCCTCTCTGTGTGTGTTGCAAGGACCACCTGCCTCAAAATCACAGGGGTGCTGATTGTAAGCACAGATTTCTGGGCCCTATCCCAGAGCTGTTTGAATCAGTCTTGCTGGGATGGGGCCTGGGAAGCTGCATGTTTTGCAAACATTCCGGGAAATGACGTTCACTAAAATTTAAAATGTACTGCATTCAGGAAATCATTCTCCTCACAGGCAGCCAGTAAGCAGCACATTTAAATATATGAATACTTGCTTGCAATGCCTAAGGAGGCAGACCTGAGAAAGGAGGAGCCCAGGGAAGGGGTGCCTATCTGCTCATATCTGTCCATGGCCACAGAAGCTCTCTTTTCTCTCTTTTACTCCACTCTCCCTTTAGATGGGGTTTAACACTGAGAAGGTTCCATCAAGTATTTTCTGGGGGGAAAAAGAGGCTGAGTTCCACCCCTAACTTTGCCATTAATATGTCATATTATCTTGACCCTTTCACATTTCTGTACTGCAGTTCCTGACCTATAACATGTGGTTGGCAAAAAGACACCTGTCCGGCCAAGGTTCATGTTCCCCTTTCAATAGTGTAGAGTTTTTACTGGAAAGAGGCTGTCCCCTCTGCCGCACACACTCAGGAACTACATATCCCTTCCCTCCCTTGCATCCAGCTGGAGTCAAATATCTAGTTCTTACTGACAGTATGAACAAAAGTGATGCGTGTCCCTTCTGGGTCAAGGAAGTCAAGAAGCAGACACCTTCTCACCCTTTCTTTCTCCTTCTGCCAGTGGAGATAGAGATTAGCAGCTCGAGATGCAAGGGCCTGGGTCCTCAAATTTCCAAGCTGAGGAATGCTGCATTCCTACCAGAAACATCCACATTGAATTTTTGGGTGAAAGAGAAACTCACTGTGTCGAGTCACTGAAATTTGGGAATTCAATTGTTAATAGCACTTATAATGTGGACCTGGTAACATCCGTCTCCACTAACGTAGGAAACACAGGGGGAAGATGTTCCTGTTTCTCAAAGAACCAATTGAGGTCAAGCTGTAATCATGGTCATGTGCCCTTCCTTGATAACATTTATGACTCAGAGGAACAAGGCCACATTTGTCTCCTTCCTGAGCCCAGTCCTCCCTATCACTGGCATGGCCTAAGATAAGGCAGCTCCTCTGCCTCACTGTAGTGTTTGCCTCTTCACTGAATAGCCACTCGCTGGGACCAGGAACATCTTCAGGCCAAGGCAGAGAATTGCTTTTCATCTCTTCTTTTATCACCTCTCTCAAGTATCAAAAAAAAAAAAAAAAAAAAAAAGGTTCTTTTGAACTACCTGAGAAAAGGAAGTTGTTTTTCCCCCAAGCTCTGAAACACACTTACTTTCTTCCGTACCCATCCATCTCAGACCAGTTTAGTCCTATCTTCTCTTTAGAAACCTTCCCAAACTTCTAGAGCATCCTAATCATGCCCACACAGTTCAGCCATCGGTTGTTTATTTTCCTATATTTCTCTATATTGCTGCACGTCTGTCAAGCTGAACTAGACTGTCTTATGGTGTACTGGCTGTGACTTCATTTGGGTCCCTGAGCACATAGTAGGTAATTATGAGTTATCTGATGATTAACCTGGAAAGAGTCAAATAGCCACCCCACCACTACTGCTATCACCACAACTTCTGCCATCACCACCACTAATGATATGGTTTGGCTGTGTTCCCACCCAAATCTCATCTTGAATTCTAGTTCCCAAAATCCCCATGTGTTGTGGGAGGGACACAGTGGGAGATAATTGAATCATGGGGACAGTTACCTCCATGCTATTCTTGTGATAGTGAGTGAGTTCTCATGAGATCTGATGGTTTTATAAGGGGCTTTTCCCCCATTTCAGTCTGCACTTCTCCTTCCTTCTGCCATGTGAAGGATGTGTTTGCTTCCCCTTCCACCATGATTGTAAGTTTCCTGAGGCCTCCCCAGCCATGAGGAATTGTGAGTCGATTAAACCTCTTTCCATTATAAATTAACCAGTCTCAGGTATATCCTTACAGCAGCTTGAGAACGAGCTAATACAACCATCGCCTTCACAACTACTACAATCACCAAAACCACCACCACCATCACCATGACCATCACAACAACCACCAGCACCGCTTTCACCACAACTGTCACCACAACCACCACCATCATCACCACCACTGCCGCCATCACCACCACAATCACTACCACTACCACAACCATCACCACCACTACCACCATTACCACTGCCATCACCACAACCACCTTCACCACAACCACCACAATCACTACCACCATCACCACCACCACTACCACCACCACCATCACTACCATTATCACCACCACCACCACCACCACTACCACCACCACCTTCACCACAATCATCACCATCACTACCACCATCACCACCACCACCACCATCACCACCACTACCACCATCACCACCACCACCACCATCACCACCACCACCACCACCACCATCACCACCACTACCACCATCATCACCACAACCATCACCACAACAACCATGACCACTATCACCACAACCATGACCTCAACCACCATCACCACCATCACCACCACCACTACCACCACCACCACCATCACTACCATTATCACCACCACCATCACCACCACCACTACCACCACCACCTTCACCACAATCATCATCATCACTACCACCATCACCACCACTACCACCATCACCACCACTACCACCATCATCACCACAACCATCACCACAACAACCATGACCACTATCACCACAACCATGACCTCAACCACCACCACCACGATTCCTTCTACCACCACAATCACCATCATCGCTACCATTGTCACCATCACCACCACCATCACCACTACCACCCCTCACAAACACAGTGTAGCTCCCTTTGAGGCCAAAAGGTGACACTAAAGAAAGCTTACTATACATCATATTTGAAAACACTTGGTAAAAATTGCTGGATGTCACTTAATCCTTAATGTGACTTTGATTCATATATTTATCTCATCTCTTTAGGTTTAAAAATTATTTAAACCTTACATTATTTTATATTTCATTAGATTTTTATTCTGAATCTCAGAAACCTGAGTAAGAAAAGCAATTAGGACAATGTTTGGTAAATAGAACATAAACGTTAGCTGCTAGCTGATATTGTCCAGAAAACAATCTATATTACATTTCATATGAGTTTAAGTTCATAACAAAAACTTCTTGTGATAATCTTAATGTCAGAAATGAGCAATAATTTCATGAGACTTCTAGTGACAGAATTCTTTGGCTTGTTTTGCTACTGCCTTTCATCTGACCAGGTAGTAATAGCCAAACAAAAGGATATAAATGAGCATGAACTCAATAATGAATCCAGCCAAGCTATTTGATTCTTTCGCTCTTGAACACCCATTTGGCTCAGGGACCCAAATGAGGTCATAGCCACTACATTATAAGACAGTCCAATTTAGCCTGACAGATGTACAATCATATAGAGAAAATATAGGAAAATACACAACCAACAGCTAAATTATATAAGCCAGATCAGGGTGCTCTACGAGTTTGGGAAAGTTTTGAGAAGATAAGACCAAGCTGTTCTAGGAAGAATTGGTAGAGAAGAAATAATGAGTGTGTTCCTGTGCTTATGAGAAACAGTTTCCCCCTTCCCAGGTAGTTCAAAAAAATCTTATTAAAATATCTTCTGGATGCAAAATGTGACTTAAGGTAAGCAAATCATGAATTCCACCTAAGGGTATTGAGATACCAAAAAGGACTCTGCTAAAGGAATAGTTCACCTAAAAGGCAACATATTAATTATCTACTGCTACATAACAAAGTACACCCATAACTAACAGTTTTACACTGTACATATTTATGATCTTGTAGTTTCTATTGGTCAGGAATCCAGGCATGGCTTACCTAGGTTTTCAGCTCAGGTTTTCTCATAAGGCTGCAATCAAGATGTTACCTGAGGCCTCAGTCATTTCAAGATGAGTCTTGAAAATGGGCTGGGGTGGAATCTGATCTGCTTGCAAGCTCACTCAGTGGTTGTTGGCAGGATTTAGTTCTTTGCTGGCTGTTGGGTGGAGGTCATCCTAGTTCCTTGCCACATGGGCCTCTCTCTAAGGCAGCGCATAACATGGTAACTGCCTTCATTAGAGTGAGCAAGTGAGAAAGAGAGCAAAAGAATATCAGCAAGATGAAAGTCACCACCTTTTATAATCTAATCTTGGAAGATTTGCCATATTCCCATCACATTTGCCCATATCCTATTCATTAGAAATAAGTGTCTAGGTCCAGCTCACACTCAATGGAAAGGAAGTGATTACACTACACAAGGACATGAATGCCAGGAAGCAGGGCTTATTGGGCCCCACCGTAGAACTCTGCCTACCACAGGTGGGTCTACAGTTGGTACTTGGAAGGCTCTGTTACAAGGGGAGGTGTAAAGCTTTTAACATGCTCACCTACAGTTAGATCTCTTGAGCAAGGAACAGCATATACCATTTATAAAGCACTCTAGTTAATGGAGAGTTAATGTGTTATTGCATTTTTTCAAACAGGGAAAAATAAGTGTGTGAGGTGAAGAAGTAACAGTGGGCAGGGATCCCACTGGTTTTTAACAGCTTTAATTTTATTCTTTTATTTCTGGGTGGTCACAAAGCACTCTAAAGGATTTCTCCTGCAGTACCTGATATCAATCTTATTTTTCCCTTTCTTCTCCTCTTCCTACTTCCTTCTCACTTCTTCCATATTCATACTTAGCGGTGACTTCATTGAAGGGAAGAAGAGTGAAAGAGAATAATTTGGAGGAGTTATTGCACTTGTTAATTTTCCACCCATTTCAAGCTGAGAGGAGAAAGAAAGAGAAGAAGCAAAGGAATCAAATAAGAAGGAAGGAAAGGAGAAAGAGGAGAGAAAATGAAGGCTACAGAGAAGACTCTAGCCATCTGTGTCTTCGTTGCCTTAAATTAGAAGTGAGGGAGGAATCCCCAGTTCCCTTCTCTGAGATAGAAAAGCGGAATCGAGGAGGATTGCCAGGAGCAAGTTCTGGGTGCAGTTTTTGGAGTGGGGAAGTGGTGGTAGAGCTGAGGCAGGTGCAGGCTGGTGGGAACGCTAGGGGCTGCAGGCAGGAAAAGCTGCCCAACAGCATGGGGAGCAGTGAGATCACAGGGCAGTGGACCCATAAGGGAAGAAAGGGAACTGTGCCCAGAACAGCAGCTGGAGGGCAGATCTGGGGTCCAGATTATGAGTTATGAAATATGAAGACTTGAATGAAAGCTGGAAACTAATCTTTCCCCAAAGACATGGTACTGGATGATCAAAATTTGGGAGGGGTCTTTAGGCTGGCCTACAGAAAGACCCCGTTTCTGTATTCTGTGCCTGCTTACTTCTCTCTCCCTCCTTCTTCAGGTTCTTCTCCCCTTGTCTCCTAACTCTACCCTTTCCCTTTCCATTTTCCTTTCTTCCATCTTCCTTTCTCCATGTCTTTCAGTCCTCACTCCTTAAGTGAACTAATTATAGGATAGAAAGATATTTATTATATGTTTTACTTCTGGAATAGAATTTCCTGTTCCCTGTTCTAAATTTAAAACCTTGACAGATGTTTATTTGTTATAAATCCTTATGTTTTAACTCCATTAAGTTATTTTTCATTGGTGTGACCCTCAATAGATTTTTCTCTCCTGTGACCCTTGATGAAAAAGAATTTTCACGTTCCCGCTCAAACTATAAAGGTCGGATTCAGTGTCTGTATCATGTGCTTAGCATTAGGATAAAAGAGCACCTTTTTAGCAAATCCTTCCTTGATGAAAGAGATATTTTCAAAAATAAAAGTTCAAGGTTTCCAATTGGAAACTGCCAAATCTGAACTAAATTTAAAATCTCTGCACATGACCTGTGGATTGAAGATTTCTTACAATAGATAGTCAGTAAAAAACAGAGGCTTTCAGTGTTAAACTGGTTTAAATAGTCTATATTGCAAATCTGTTGCTGCATCCATTCTTGACGAATGATGGTCAAGAACTTTATCGCCAGCAAGGAAAATAAAGATGATAAGCAACAATTTGATCTCAGGCTTTGTGGAGAAAAAGGCCTAGCTCTTAAAAGCCTAAAATTAAACATTTCACCTCAATTCTGATACTGTTTTAGCAGCATGTGGAGGGCCTCCAGCTGCTGCACTCTGAGGTGTAATCCTGTCACTGTCACAGCTTACGGACTGTGTCACAGCAGTGCCTTGACTAGGAAAACTCCCAGAGACACCTGCATGTCCCTGGATGGTGCTCCAGCCACCACAAGGCAGGGCTGCACTCTTCCCCACTTCCAGGCAAGGCCAAAACATCCCCTCACATTAGTGAATATTTCAGGCAAACCCAGTGTCCTACCATAAAGACGTTTAGATAATACACTGTGTGCAAGTCTAAATCAGGTGAAAATTTTGTAAACTCCAGAGTAAACAGATTGGCAATACTATCATGTCTTCAGAGACTGCACTGTGCACAATCGGCAGAGTTCGTACGCTGTCATCTAACCGTCTGACAAGACCAGCCATTTTGCCAGCATTGTTCTCTCAGAAGAATTGTTTTCAGATAAATGCATTCAAGCACATACATTTGTGAAGCTAAAATTAACCACATAAGGTCTGAGATTATTTTTTATAAAAGTTCAAAAGTGTGAGGGGAGGAAGTTTGAATCTTCCCTCTATCAATGAGGACTACAACTTCCAACTAGGCTTGAAAGAAGAAGAAAGAGAAGAAAACAGAAAGGGAAGAAGAAAGGGTAGGGCAGCTAAGGCAGGAAGGGAGGCCAGAAGGTTGCTTTGGAATGAAGGAACAGAATGAAAGTCACCCCCAAAACAGAAGCATTGTTTCTAAAGAACTTAAATTTTGGTCAGACCTAGAATCCATAAGCTAGAAAAAAACTATTGAATGATCCTGTCCTAACCCATCATGTCATGATGAGAAAACTGATGATGCCCAGAGCAAGGAAGCAATTTGCTCAAAGTCCCCTGGTGAGTTATAGAAAAAGATGGGAATAGAAGACTGACTTCTTGATGTTGGACACATCCTTTGCACACACAAGGACTCTTAAAAGAGCCCATGGCTGCTGGACTTGGCATTAGCCATGACTGTAGTTGGACTCCTTTCTGGGAGTTACGGCAATGGGTTGAGTCTTATGCATATACAGAAAAAAAAAATATATATATATGTATATAATGTAAATTTTAACTATAGTTAAGTATGTATACATAATATATATGTTTACAGTATTACACATTTCTTTGTAGATTATTCTATGTAATGTATACTTTAAATAGAAGCAATAATATGTTTTCTACTAAACCATGCTCTAACGTTTACTGAGTTTTTTAATTCACCTGACCAAACGTCTTCACCACAAGTACATTCAAATGGAGGAGACAGATAAAGAAGGCAAATATGGCAATTTATTTACATTTTCCAAATGCACATGTTAAACATTACCTCCACTTTAGCACAGCATTATCCTAGCAACAGCTTTTATTTCAATCTTATTTTCAAGACATGTGAATAAAAGGGATGGATCCTATAACAACTTTGACTCCTCCCTGAGAACAGAATTAATTCTAGGCAATGCCAACAAACTGACAAAGATTGCTAAAGCTCCTCTTCCTCAGCTAATGTGACCTTAGTCCTTAGTCTTCCTCTTGCCAATCCCTCATACCCTGTCCCCCAGGAGTGAAATTATGAACATTTTAACACAGGGGCATCATGGAAACTCTTAATGCTTAACATACGCAGACTATTTCTTCTGTGTATTAAAGAGGACTGTTCAGATCACTAAACTGTGTCAAACCAAATAACTAAATGCTGAAAGCAGCCATATACATATTAACTAGACAGACAAGGAAGTCTGATTTTCTAGATTTTGAATTCAGCTAGGGTTAAGCTACTTGGCTTCTCAAGAATGGCTTCTAAGTGTCTTACCATGCAACCTTGGCGGCATGTTTAGTGCCTATATGTACTAAGATGATGAAGCCCTCCGCATTTCTAGAACTTGTTTTTTCCACCTGCCTTACTCTCACCCCCATAATCAGGGCCCAAGTGGTATTTCTGTGATGTCCTTCTCTCCCTTCAATTCTCTTCTGTCTCTCCTTAACCAACCAATCAACCAACCAACAAATAACCAACCAATCCTCTTCTGTCCAAAACAAACAAACAAACAAAATACAAAACTAAACAACTTCACAACTCTCTCAACTCTCTCATATATTCCTAAAATGTCTGAAACTCCATCGTCATTTTTCTTCATTCCTTCATTCAAGAGGGTTCCTCTTCTTACCCCTTGAGTGTTCAAATGCCTTTATAGTCTCTATCCTAAACAAAAATCTACTCTTGAAAAATCCTACATTAATATTTAAGTGACTACCAGTACTGTAGAAAGATAACATCTCCCAGGGAAGATCTTGCCTTTTAGCAAAGTTCTGTGAGGTTGTATTCCCAGTGCCCATCCAGTTCCCAGAGCACAACAGACTCTAAATTTTTGTTGAATTGGCATATGTTTCTGTGGGCAAAATTAAAAATTTCCCAACCAAACTCTGCTTTTTGGAGGGGTAACTCTATTTATAATAATTCACTTTGGAGAGGGCCAATCTCGGTTGACCAGGTAGGTATTCAAAAAAGCTATTGGATTGTGACAATGATAAATTTTATTATTTTAGTCTTGGTGAAAAAAAGATAACTCATAATTTTCATGGATGGTTTGTCACACCAACTAGTTTATAAACTTGAATCCAGAGAAGGTATGAATATGATGTGTTAAGGATTTATTCTCCACACCACCTAACACATGCTTTACCTGTAGTCAGAGTTCAGTAGATACTTGTTGAATAAATGTGAAAACAAATGAATAAAAATTGATGGAAAAATGAATGGATGGAAAGATGGATGCATGGATGGATGATGGAAGGACAGAGGGATGGATGAAACAAAAGAGGAGAGTATTAGTTTACTGAAAGGGAAGTCACAGATTAAATTCCACAATTCACTTTCACCCAAGACAAAAATTAAGTGTAGTTTCAACTAGAAGGGAAAATACATATTAAAGACAGAAAAAGGTAATAAAAGGATGAAGAAAGGGATCAGTGCAAGAAGTAGACCTGGAAGTAAGAGATTCATGATGATAAGAAAACTTTAGCACACCACAGTGTCAGAAAATTATCTGAAACTTGGAAATAGGCAAAAGGGGATTACTGGGAACCTTTTCAGTCAAGTGCTGAGCTTGGTTGGCATTTTATTGCCAAGGCCAATTTACAACTCTGCAGAGACAGTGGTTAACCTGTAGATTTTTGCTTGCTACAGTGGATAACCAGAGGAGTTATGGTTTATGGTTCTACTGAATATTAACCACTTTTGTATCTAATCCCTCCATCTTATTTTAGCATTGCCTATAAATTCCTAGCAACTCAAAATGCTCTTGGAACCAGTTTTAAATGTCTTTCAAGTTTCCTCATTAATTAGTGAGTTGAATAAAATCTTTGACAATTGCTCATTCTATATTTGCATGAGAGTCATGATTTTCTCTTTACAAAATTTATCAAGGGTCTTCACAATATATCATTAGAGAAACATTAGGTTATTTAGCAAATAGAACTTTCAACTGTGGTTCTACCTGGTTCTCTGACCCCAAAACACACAAAGACATTTGGCTAGTCCCTTGCAGTTTGGCTTCTCTCTGTGAAAGTCTTGATTACTAAAGCAAATAGTTGTGCATCCTTTTCACAATGTGTATTCAGTACCCATATTACATATTTCTGTACTAGGAAATATGAGAAAAATGTACTTTTTGAAAAATTCAATGTACTTTTGGATAAAATAGGGACATGAAAAGCCATTGCAGTTTTTCACCAAATGAAAAGAACAAATAGTGATTACCTTTCTCTTTGAAAGTAACTAAAGTTTGAAAACTTTTTATTTATTCTTTTATTTTTAACTTTTATTTTAGGTTCAGGGTACATATTCACATTTGCTACATAGGTAAACTGTGTGCCATGGGGGTTTGGTGTACAGATAATTTCATCACCCAGGTAATAAGCATAGTACCAAATAGGTATTTTTTTCTGATCTTCTTCCTCCCCCATTCTCAACCCCCAACTAGGCCCAGTGTCTGTTGTTTCCCTCCTAGTATCCATATGTTTTTGCTATTTACTTCCCACATATCAGAGAGAACATGTGGTATTTGGTTTTCTGTTCCTGTGTTAGTTTGCTTAGGATAATGGCCTCTAATTCTGTCCATTTTGCTGCAAAGAATTTGATTTGTTCTTTTTATGGCTACAAAGTATTCCATGACATATATATATATATACATGTATATATATATATATATATATACATGTCTATCTATATATATATATATATATGTATATATATATATATAGACATGTATATATATATATATATACATGTCTATATATATATATATACATGTCTATCTATATATATATATATATATATATACACACACATTTTCTTTGTTCAGTCTACTGTTGATGGGCATTTAGGTAGATTCCATGTCTTGCTATTGTGAATAGTGCTGCAGTGAACATATGCATGCATGTGTCTTTATGGTAGAATGATTTAGATTCCTTTGGGTATATACCTAGTAACGGGATTGCTGGGTCAAATGGTGATTCTACTTTAAGTTCTTTGAGGAATAGCCACACTGCTTTTCGCAATGGTTGAACTAATTTACACTCCCACCAGCAATGTATAAGTATTCTCTTTTCTCTTCAACCTTGCCAGCATGTGTTTTTTTTTACTTTTAATAATAGTCATTCTGACTGGTATGAGATGGTATTTCATTGTGGTTTTGATTTGCATTTCTCTAGTGATTAGTGATGTTGAGCATTTTTTCACATATTTGTTGGATACATGTATGTCTTCTTTTGAGAAGTGTCTGTTCATGTCCTTTGCCCATTTTTTAAAGGGGTTGTTTGTTTGCTTCTAAATTTGTTTAAGTTCCTTAAAGATTTCAGATACTAGACCTTTGTCAGATGCATAGTTTGTAAATATCTTCTCCCATTCTGTAGGTTGTCTATCTGTTGATAGTTTCTTTTGCTGGGCAGAAATTCTTTAGTTGAATTAGATCCCATTTGTCAATTTTTATTTTTGTTGCAGTTGCTTTTGGCATCTTCATCCTGAAATCTTGGCCAAGTCCTATATCCGGAATGATATTTCTCAGGTTATTTTCCAGAGTTTTTATAGATTTCGGTTGTACATTTAAAAGTCTTTAATCCATCTTGAGTAGATTTCTGTATGTGGTATGAGATAGCAGTCCAGTTTCAGTCTTCTGCAGATGGCTATCCAGTTACCTTGGAACTAGGGAGCCCTTTCCCTGTTGCTTGTTTTTGTCAGCTTTGTTGAAGGTCAAATCATTGTAGGTGTGTGGCCTTACTTCTGGACTCTCTATTCTGTCCCATTGGTCTATGTGTCTGTTTTTGTGGCAGTGCCATACTTTTTTGGTTATGGTAACCCCCTAGAATAATTTAAAGTTGGCTAATGTGATGCCTCCAGCTTTGTTCTTTTTGCTTAGGATTGCCTTGGCTATCCAAACGCCTTTTTCGGTTCCACAGGAATTTTAAAATAGTTTTTTTCTACTTCTATGAAGAATGACATTGGTAGTTTGATAGAAATAGCATTGAACCTGTAAATTGCTTAGGGCACTATGGCCGTTTTAATATTGATTCTTTCTATCCATAAGTTGGAATGATTTTCTGTTTGTGTCATCTCTGATTTCTTTGAGGAGTGTTTTATAATTCCTGTTGTAGAGATCTTTTACTCCCTAGTTAGCTGTATTCCTAAGTATTTTACTCTTTTTGTTGTCGTTGTGAATGGGATTGCATTCCTGATTTAACTCTCAGCCTGTTTGTTGTTGGTGTATAGGAATCCTTGTGATTTTTGATTGTTTATTTTATATCCGAAAAGTTTGCTGAAGTTGTTTATCAGCTGAAGAAACTTTTTGGCCAAGTCTATAGGGTTTTCTAGTTATAGAATCATGTCAACTGCAAACAGTGATAGCTTGACTTCCTCTCTTCATATTTGGATGCTTTTTATTTATTTGCTGCCCGATTGCTCTGGCCAGAACTTCCAATGCTATGTTGAATAGGAGGTGAGAGACAGCAACCTTGTCTTGTGCTGGTTTTCAGAGAGAATGCTTCCAGCTTTTACCCATTGATTCTGATGTTGGCTGTGGGTTTGTCATAGATGGCTCTGATCATTTTGAGGTATGTTCCTTCAATATCTAGTTTATTGAGGGTTTCTTAACATGAAGTGATGCTGAACTTCATTGAAAGCCTTTTCTGAATCTATTGAAATAATCATGTGGTTTTTGTTTTTAGTTCTGTTTATGTGATGAATCACATTTATTGATTTGCTTATGTTGAATCAACCTTGCATCCCAGCAATAAAGTCTACTTGATTATGGTGAATTAGCTCTTTTCTGTGCTGCTGGACTCAATTTGCTAGTATTTTATTGAGGATTCTTGCATCTATGTTCATCAAGGATATTGGCCTGAAGTTTTATTTTTCAGTTGTGTCTCTGCCAGATTTTGGTATTAGGATGATGCAGCCTCGTAGAATTAGGAAGGAGTCCCTCCTCCTCAAATTTTTGGAATAGTTTCAATAGGAATGGTACCAATTCTTCTTTACATATCCCTGTAGAATTTGGCTGTGAATCCATCTGGTCCTAGGCTTTTTTTTCTTTTTGTGGTTTGTATGCTTTTTATTAGTAATTCAATTTTGAAACTCATTATTGCTCTATTCAAGGATTCAGTTTCTTCCTGGTTCAGTTTTGCGAGGTTATATGTGTCCAGGAATTCATTCATTTCTTCTAGAGTTTCTAATTTGTGTGCATAGAGGTGTTTATAGTAGTCTCCCATTTGTTTTTTAAAAAAATTTCTGTGGTATCAGTGGTAACATCCCCTTTGTTATTTCTAACTGTGTGTATTTGGATCTTCTCTCTTTTTTCTTTGTTAATCTAGCTAGGGGTGTATCTTATTAATTTTTTCAAAGAACCAAATTCCAGACTCATGTTCTTTTGTGTGGATTTTCATGTCTCAATTTTCTTCAGTTCAGTTCTGATTTTGGTTATTTCTTGTCTTCTGCTAGCTTTGGAGTTGGTTTGCTTTTGCTTCTCTAGTTCTTTTAGTTGTGGTGTTAGGTTGTTAATTTGTGATATTTCTCACTTTTCAATGTGGGCGTTTAGTGCTATAAACTTCCTTCCTAACACTGTCTTAGCCATATCCCAGAGATTCTGGTGTGTTATATCTTTGTTCTCAGTAGCTTCAAATAATTTCCTGATTTCTGCCTTAATATCATTGTTTACCCAAAAGTCATTCAGGCGCAGGTTGTTTAATTTCAATGTAATTATACGGCTTTGAGTGATTTTCTTAGTATTGATTTCTATTTTTATTGTGCTGTGGTCCAAGAGTGTGGTTGATATGATTTCAGTTCTTTGAATTTGCTGAGTATTGTTTTATCCAATTGTGTAGTCAGTTTTGGAGTATGTGCCATGTAACAATGAGAAGGATGTATATTCTGTTTAAACTGTGAAATTTCATACCTACAATAAAAATATGGCTTCAAAGGGGCTAATGCTTTTCTAAAAGGGGAAATAATTTCAAAATCCTATCACCAATATTTGAACATTCCAATAAAATAGAGGTAATGAGAACTTTTTTTTAATTCTTAGACAAATTTCACTAGCTGGAGTAATTAGATTGAGATCTACACAAAGCAAGCATTGCTTCATTATCCCTCTAGTAATGATGATGAATGGGACCGATCATCTGGGATAACCCCCACAGACTGGTTCTCTTGGTTAGAATGCTGTGTTACAGAGACCAGGATAACAGATTGACCTCCCCGGTAAGCTAGTTAGTTGTCAATTCTACAGCTGAAAACAGTTCCCATATCTCCTGTTAGCCATAGGAATGTGAGGCCGTGTCCACAGCTAGAAGGCCAAAGGACTGGGATTTCTAGTCAAGATTTTACCACTGGTGGGCTAGATGACCTTAGGTAAGTCACTCTGATCCTCAGGATCATCCTCAAGATAAGGTCCCTAATGGAGCACATGTTGTCATTATTACTACATTTAATTTAGACAGTTTGAAGATAAAATTAGGAATCGGAAAGTAACTTGATAAAATGTAGCAATAAGATGAATTATTAAATGTTGTTTAAGTAATGTTATAATAAAAGTTTGAGGTAATTGATAAAGGGGTCAAAAGCAACAAGATTACCAAAATAAATACAGTCACACGCCACCTAATGATAGGGATACATTCTGAGAAATGTGTCATTAGATGATTTCATTGTTGTGTTAACATCAAACTGTGTACTTACACAAACCTAGAGGGTATAATCCACTGCACACCTAGACTATATGGTATAGCCTATTGCTTCTAAGCTACAAACCTGTACAGAATGTTACTGTACTGAATACTGTAGGCAATTGTACCACAATGTTAAGTATTTATTTATCCAAACATAGAAAAGATGCAGTAAAAACACAGTATAAAAAATTCAAAACTGCTACATCTGTCTAGGTCACTTACCATGAATAGAGCTGGTTCCATGAACGGAGCAACAAGAAAAGTTACTTTGGGTGAATCATTGAGTAAGTGGTGAGGAAATGTGAAGGCCTTGGACATTACGAAACTGTAGACTTTATAAACACTGTACACTTAGGCTACGCTAAATTTATTTTAAATTTTTTCTTTCTCCAACCATAACATTTTTATTTCATAAACTTTTTAATTTTTTAAAAAAAACTTTTTTACTCTTTTGTAATAATACATTTCTTGAAACACATTATATAGCTATACAAAAATTTTCTTTCTTTAATCTTTATTGTATATTTTTTTCTATTTTTAATTGTTTTTTATTTTTTAAACTTTTTATTTTAAACTAAGACAAAAACACAGGCAGTAGCCTAAGCCTACACAGGGTCAGCATCATCAACATCACCGGAAGATATTCAGGGGCGATAACACCCATGGAGCTGCTGCCATCTCCTAGGATAACAATGCCTTCTCAAATCCCTCCTGAAGACCTGCCTGAGGCTGCTTTACAGTTAACTTTTTTTAAATGGGCAAAAGGAGTACCCTGTAAGATAGCACTTAAAAATATAGTAAATACATAAACAAGTAACACAGTCATTTACTATAATAATAATAAACATTAATATTATATACGATACATAATTGTATGTGCCGTACTTTAATATAACTGTCAACACAGTAGGCTTGCTTACACCAGCATCACCACAAACAGGTGAGTAATACATTGCACTGTGACGTTAACATGTTACTGAGCCATAGTGTCACTAAGCCTTTCACTGTATAGAACATTCCTAACCAATAGGAAATTTGCAGCTCCATCACAATCTTACGGGACCAGTTATGTCGTCCATTGTTGACCAAAATGTTGGGCAGCTCCTGACTATACATGTAACTTCAGTTCAGAAGAAAGAAAAGAGGACCCTAAATATAGTTAATCAGAACTTATTTAGACAAAAATAGTCCTAAGCTGTAGAAAGCTAACACGGCAATATATAAGGCTAAACCAAATATTATTTTAGCAACACCGTATTTCCTCACTCTTACTCGGTGGTCTCCAGGCAGCATTCTCAGCAATAGCTGCCAAACCATCCAAGAATGGACTGCTTATTCAACCAGCTGGGGGAAGTGGTCCTTCCATTGCAATTGGGTACACTGGGATTCCTGTTTAAGAAAACATTCTATGAATGTGTCTTGATATAATTAACCCCAAGAAAAGTTAAGCTTCACGAAGCGACAAATTTAATTTCATGACTTTAAAAAATGAAGCTCTCACCTTGAGATAGATATCTTTCCAAAGCTGTAACCACTAAGATTCTACTTGAAACAGGCAGCCAGCTATACCCTTACCTCCAATGAGAGTACATGTGTAGGGCTTTAATCAGAAGTTAGTTGTAAACAGGGAAAATGCTATTAGCAAATTCATTGTGTAGGCTTCCCTTTAATCATGTCTTTGTGGAGGCGCATCTCCCAACTACATGGTGACAACAAAGAGATGTCAAGAAAAAGAAAGAATTTTCTATACCACGAAAGTCATTGATTCAATACTTCCACTTACCCAGCTACCTCATAAATTGTGGAACTTGGGAGAACAGCTTAGGGACATAAGTACTTAGGATCTTAACAACTAAACTTAACAATAGTCTTGAGAATAATTGCTGTATTCCATTTATTGAGTTCTTCAGGAGAAGTTGCAAACCACTTGGATTTTAAGTCAACAAATATTTCCAGAAAACATGTTGTATGCAGGGACTGTGCATTCCAATGGCCACCCCGTCAGTAGGTTCCAATCACTAACCAGCCAAATGGCAAAGGTTCCTTAGAGGGAGCAGTTAAGCCAATTTCAATGTCTTAATATGATGCAATCCTCCATTATTAAGGAAAAAGATAAAAACTGAAATATCAAACATCTTAAGGACTTGACAAGTCCCTAAAGTCACTTACTTTGTTTTCACTTACGAATCTTAGGGCCAGATTTCTGGTGTGATCTCTGGGCCACCTGCTTTGAAACTGCTGAAGAGCTTCTTGAGAATGCAGACTTCTGCTCCACAGGTGTACTAAACCAGCACTTCTGGAGTGGAGCCTAGGAATCTATATTTTTAATATCCTGCCCAGGAAATTTCTTTTTTTTTTCTTTTTTTTTTTTTTTGAGACAGAGTCTCACTCTGTTGCCCAGTCTGGAGTTCAGTGGCACAATTCTGGCTCACTGCAACAACCTCTCTCTCCCAGGTTCAGGCAATTCTTCTGCCTCAGCATCCCCAGTAGCTGGGACTACAGGTGTGAGCAACCATGCCTGGCTAATTTTTGTATTTTTAGTAGAGACACGGTTTCACTATGTTGGCCAGGCTGGTCTCAAACTCCTGACCTCAAATGATCCACCCGCCTTGGCCTCCCAATGTGCTGGGATTACAGGCGTGAGCCACTGTACTTGGCCATGCCCAGGAAATTTCTAAACACACTCCAGTTTGAGAGACACTATCTTAAGAGATGTTTACTGAATAGGGACATGAAAATCAAAACCAAAGAGAATGCAATATTGCTTACTGCAGATCCTTTTGGACCCAGGTCTACTCTCTCCCTTTTTCTCTAGATTAGTGTATTTTACGTGCAAATTCAGGAATGTGTAATTCAGCCTTCTGGAATCATCTCCTTCATCTTAGTCCCTTCAGGTTGCTATAACAAAATATCCTAAACCGAGTGGCTTCTAAACAATAGAAATTTATTTCTCACAGTTCTGAACGCTGGGAAGTTCAAGATCAAGGTGCTGGAAGATTCATTACAGTATCCAGTGAGGGCTTTCTGGTTCATAGATGGCTCCTTCTAGCTGTGTCTTCATGTGGTGAAACAGTGAACAAATTCCGTAATTTTTTTTTTTTTTTTTTTAGACAGAGTCTTTCTCTGTTGCCTAGCCTAGAGTGGTGCAATCTTGGCTCACTGCAACATCCGCCTTCTGGGCTCAAGCAATTCCTCTGCCTCAGCCTCCCGAGTAGCTGGGATTACAGGCACCCACCAACATGCCTGGCTAGTTTTTGTATTTTTAGTAGAGACAAGGTTTCACCACGTTGGTCAGGCTGGTCTTGAACTCCTGACCTCAAGTGATCCACCCGCCTTGGCCTCCCAAAGTGCTGGGAGTGCAGGTGTGAACCACCACACTCCATGGGTCTCTTTTAAGGGAAGGACACCAATCTCATTCCTTAGGGCTCCACCCCCATGATCTAATCATCTCCCAAAGACCCCACCTTTCAATACTTCGGATGTTAGAATTTCAACAAATGAATTTTCGGGGAGACGTAAGCCTTCAGACCATAGTGCCCTCTCTCTGATCCTCAATCACCTACCCTAAAACCTCAAAACTACAGGAAGGGTCATGTTCAAGCCCAGAATCACAAAAAACACAGGCTTCCCTTGGTTTGTATGGGGTCGCCTCTGTCATGTTATGACAAAACATAACTCAGTCTGTTTCTATCTATGATAATCCTACTTGAGAGGATGTGAGACCAGCACTGAAGAATGCACACTGGCTTTGGTGAAAGGCAGACCTGGGTATAAATCCTGTCATTAGCTCTTGGTAACCCTTTTTGCTTTGGACAAGATAATCTAGCTAAGCTCCAGTTTTCTCACCTAGTAAATGGGAATCATAGTGCTCAGGATTGTTAAAAGGATTAAAGATAATATCTGTAATGTGGTTGTTCAATTAATTCAATCATGCATTCAGCAAATACTTACTGAATGCCACTGTTCACTTAGGACTTTTTTCTGGTCCCTTGGGACCCATAAGTGAGTGAAACAAAGATTCCTGTCCCCATGGAGCTTAAAATTTTAGAAAGAGGAGCTAAATGGTAAACAATAAGTAAGATCAATAAGTAAATTATACCATAGGTTAGAAGTGTTAAATACAATGGAAAAAGGGGGGAACCGGGTAAATGAGATCAGGATAGCAGGGTGGGAAAGCAGAACAAAGTGGGCTTCTTTGAGACAGTGAGGTTGGAGTTAACCTGAGTGGGGAGAGAATGAGCCAGAGGACAAGTGTTCCAGGCAAGGGAAGAGCTGAAGCAAAGGCCTCAAGGTGGAGGGAGGGAGGAGGAAGCCTTGAAAGGCACTGTGAGGACTTCAGCTTCTACACTGGGTGAAATGGGAAGTAGAGTTGACCCTTGAACAAAACATGTCTGAACTGTGCAGGTCCAATTATACGAGGCATTTTTTCAATAAACATTGAAACAAATTTTGGAGATTTGAGACAAATTGAAAAAACTTGCAGACAAACCACACTGCCTGGAAATATCAAAAAAAAACTGAAAATCAGCCTGGACCATATAGTGAGACCCTGTCCCTACAAAAAATTTAAAAATTAGCCAGGTGTGGTGGTGTACCCCTGTAGTCCCAGCTGCTTGGGAGGCTGAAGCAGGAGGATCACTTGAGCCCAGGAGGTCAAGGCTGCAGTGAGCCATGATCACACCACTACACTCCAGCTTAGGGGACAGAGTGAGACGCTGTCAAAAAAAAAAAAAAGTTAACAAATGTTAGATATGTCATTAATGTGTAAAATATATGTAGATACTAGCTTATGTTATCATTTACTATCATAAAATTTACACAAATTTATTATAGGAAGTTAAAACTTATCAGAATGTATGCACACAACACAAAGACCCTGCGTGGTACCATTCACAGTTGAGATCAATGTAAACCAACATAAAGATGCAGTATTAAATCATAACTGCATGAAATTAACTGTAGTATACACTGTAATAATTTCATAGCCACCTTCTATTGCTATTGCTGAGCTCAATTACGTGCTGAAAATGTGACACTAATCATCTCCACATAAGCAGTTCATCTCTCTAGAAAATTGCATATTTCAGTAAAAAGTTATCTCATGCGGTTCTTGCATATTTTTTATTGTGTTTAGTGCAATACCATAAACCTTGAATAACATCATGAGACCCATACAAAGTACCACTAGTGATGCTGGAAGTGCTCCCAAGAAAAGCCATGAGAGAAAAGCCATGCCATTACATCTGCTTGATATGTACCCTACACTGAGTTCTGCAACTGCAGGTGCCCAACATTTCAAGATAAATGATCTAGCATAAGTACCATGGTAAAAAAAGAAAAAAGAAAGAAAATCTGTGAACACATTGCTGCAGCTATGCAAGCAGGCACGGAAACTTTGCACATTTTGCAAAATACCTTTTTATCTCATATTGAAAATGCAGCTTTTATGTGGGTGCAGGATTTCTATAATAAAGGCATACCTATAGACTCCAGTATGATTCAAGGAAAAGCAAAGTCATTATATGAGAACTTAAAGCAAAAGGAAAATGAAGAATCCAAAGCTAGAGAATTTAATGCCAGCAAAAGATGACTTGATAATTTTAGAAAGAGATTTTTGGCTTTAAAAATGTCAAGATAACAGGAGAAGCAGCTTCTGCCAACCAAGAGGTAACAGACATCATTAAGAAAATCATGACGAGAAAGGATATCTGCCTGAACAGGTTTTTCATGCAGATGAAAGTGCCATGTTCTGGTGAGGAGAAACGCCACAAAAGACATTTATTAGTAAGGAAGAGATGTAAGCACCAGGATTTAAGGCAGAAAGGGATAGTCTAATTCTACTGTATTATGCAAATACATTTGGGTTTATGCTCAGGACTGCCCATATCTATAAAGCTGCTAACCCCTGAGCCTTGAAGGAAAAAGATAGACACCACCAGCCAGTCTTTGGTTGTACAAGTAAGCCTGGACAGCGAGAACCCGTGTTTTCTGAATTGATTCCATCAATGCTTTGTCCCTGAAATCAGGAAGTACCTTACTAATAAAGAAATGCCTTTTACAATACCATTCAGGACATAGGCACGGGCAAGGACTTCATGTCTAAAACACCAAAAGCAATGGCAACAAAAGCCAAAATTGACAAATGGGATCTAATTAAACTAAAGAGCTTCTGCACAGCAAAAGAAACTACCATTGGAGTGAACAGGCAACCCACAGAATGGGAGAAAATTTTTGCAATCTACTCATCTGACAAAGGGCTAATATCCAGAATCTACAATGAACTCCAACAAATTTACAAGAAAAAAACAAGCCACCCCATCAAAAAGTGGACGAAGGATATGAACATAAATGAAGAAGACATTTATGCAGCCAACAGACACATGAAAAAATGCTCATCATCACTGGCCATCAGAGAAATGCAAATCAAAACCACAATGAGATACCATCTCACACCAGTTAGAATGGTGATCATTAAAAAGTCAGGAAACAACAGGTACTGGAGAGGATGTGGAGAAATAGGAACACTTTTACACTGTTGGTGGGACTGTAAACTAGTTCAACCATTGTGGAAGTCAGTGTGGCAATTCCTCAGGGATCTAGAACTAGAAATACCATTTGACCCAGCCATCCCATTACTGGGTATATACCCAAAGGACTATAAATCATGCTGCTATAAAGACACATGTACACGTATGTTTATTGCGGCACTATTCACAAGAGCAAAGACTTGGAACCAACCCAAATGTCCAACAACGATAGACTGGATTAAGAAAATGTGGCACATATACACCATGGAATACTATGCAGCCATAAAAAAGGATGAGTTCATGTCCTTTGTAGGGACATGGATGAAGCTGGAAACCATCATTCTCAGCAAACTATTGCAAGGACAAAAAACCGGACACCGCATGTTCTCACTCATAGGTGGGAATTGAAGAATGAGAACACATGGACACAGGAAGGGGAACATCACACACTGGGGCCTGTTGTGGGGTGGGGGGAGGGGAGAGGGACAGCATTAGGAGATATACCTAATGCTCAATGACGAGTTAATGAGTGCAGCACACCAACATGGCACATGGATACATATGTAACAAACCTGCACATTGTGCACATGTACCCTAAAACTTAAAGTATAATAAAAATAAATACATAAGTAAATAAAAAAGAAATGCCTTTTAAGCTTCTTTGATATTGGACAATGTCCCTGGCCACCCAGAACCCCATGAGGTAAACGCCAAAAGCGTCGAAGTGGTCTACTTGTCCCCAAACACAATGTCTCTAATTCAACTTCTGAATCAAGGGATCATAAGGACCTTCAAGGCTCATTACGCATGGTACTGTATGGAAAGGAGTGTCAATGCTACGGAAGAGAACCCGGTAGGGAGAACATCATGAAAGTCCAGAAGGATTACACCATTGAAGATGCTGCTCTTTTTACAGACAAGCTCATGCAAGCCATCAAGCCTGAAACAAAAAATTCCTGCTAGAGAAAACTGTATCCAGACATTGTTCATAACTTCCCAGAATTTACAAAAGAGCCAATCAAGGAAATTATGAAAGAGATTGGGGATATGGCAAAAAAGTTGGGGAGTGAAGGGTTTCAAGATACGAATCTTGGAAATATTCAAGCGCTAATAGATACCATGCCAGAGGAATTAACAGAAGATGACTTGATGGAGGTGAGTTCTTCTGAACCAGTGCTAGACAATGAGGAAGAAGATGTGGAAGAAGCAGTGCCAGAAAACAAATTGACATTAGACAATCAGGGAGAAGGGCTCAGATTATCCAAGATTGATTTTGATTTCTTTTACAGCATGGGCTTTCTATATATGGGCACTGAAACTAAAGCAAATGGTGGAAGAATTGGCACTAAATAGAAACATTTTTAGAGACATGAAAAAGCAAAAAAGTCAGATAAATTACCACATATTTTCCTAAAGTTACACCAACTGTGCCTGCCTCTGCTGCCCCCTCTTCCACCTCCTTCACTTCCACCTCTGCCATCCCTCAGACAGCAAGACCAACCCCCGTCTTCCTCCTCCTCCTCAGTCTGCTCAATATGAAGACAAGAAAGATACAAGTCTTTATGATGATTCACTTCTACTTACTGAATAGTAAATACATTTTCTCTTCCTTAAGATTTTTTAATAATATTTTCTTTTATCTAGCTTACTTTATTATAGGAATATAGTATATAATACATGTAGCATACAAAATATGCATTAATTGCTTATGCTGTCAGTGAAGCTTCCACCCAACAGTAGGCTATTAGTAGTTAGGTTTGGGGGAAGTCAAAAGTTATACATGAATTTTTCACTGCCTGGTGCATCCATGCCCCTAATCCTCCCATTGTTCAAGGGTCAACTTTGGTTTTGACCCTTTAACAGTGATGAGGATTAGGGACACAATGCAGGATTTCGAACAGAGGCATGACATGAGCATTATGACTACTTACCTATCATCAGAGATGATGTGCTTCAATTATACATTCTGGAATCTTACCTTAAGTCCGAAAAACTTTTTAGTAGATTAGTCCTTTTTCAAATATTCTGCTCGGGTTTACAGGGATTATTTTTTACAACAGGACTTTAAAATAGGACTAAATTTGCCAAGGGCCTCTTCCATGTTCACAAAACCACCTTTAAATATGACATCTCTGGAGAGGACTGTGTGCGTGTGTTTGTGTGAATGTGTCTAAGTGTGTATGTGTGTGAATGCATGGGTGTGGTGGTGAGGGTGTACATACATGTTATGTGGAGGGCTTGGTGTGTACATGTATGTACAGGCACACACTCACACGCTCCCAGGCTAATACCTGAATGCTGCTGCCATCCTACTGGACTCATGCCAAATCCCTTCCCACTCTGATATTTTAGGTGCAAACCTGTGTTTCTGGGTGTGGAGCAGAGTCTGAGAAAAAGTAATATCCCTAGGCCTGTAGTCATGGGCCAGTAATAAATGAAACTTCAGCTCTAGATACACACAGCTTGGGGAACTTGACATCTGAGAGAAAGATTTTGTAAATTATGCATTTTCTCCATGCTGCATAGTTAAATGAGAGATGATAGATACAATGTTAGATCTTGTGCAGGCATTTAGAAGGAACCACATCATCTTCAATTTGTTGGGAAATAGCTAGCAAGAGCAAAAGAGTATTCTTTCACATTGTATTTTTCCACAAAAGCCCTGTCACGAGGCACCACGTATTTCAAAGAAATTTTACTGCTAGAACTTTGTGGTACATTTTAGGGTTTCTAGCAGCAAGGGCATTAACTTCTCATATTTTACTTCATTCCTGATATCTTTATTGAAAGTTAATTTTTCTTTACAGGTCGCTGTACTTGCTAATATTGCCTGAATAAAATGTAATGGTGCAATAAGGTAGAATTTGTCCCATGGAACAGATAAACGTGAGGCTATTGAATAGGGACCTTGAGCTTACCACCCTTTGTTTGCTGTTCCAAGGTGCCTCTACGATAAGCTTAACAGATCCTTTAACTATTAAACTTTCATATCCAAAAGGCACTCTATTAACATATTTATCTAATAAGAGAGGAGTGCAATATTACGCCGTATTAATTTCTTTTTAAAAATTCATCTAGAAAATTGAATTAAACCAATTCAAATCTTCTGATAGAACATGCAAGTCAATAAACTTTCTTCTCTATCTCTCTTCTAACTGTCATGTAATCTAAATGCTGGCACTCAGTTTTATTAAATTATTATTTGTCTAAGGGTGTTTACATCAATTTTCAAACTGAATGGTAATCTTCTGAGATGGAAAATATGGCAGTTTAGATGTATTCTTTTGCTGATATAGTCAAGGAGAGCATGGACCCTGGAAGTAGCCTGCCTAGGTTTGAAGCCCAGGCCTGAGCCCACTAACTTTGTGAATAAGGTCAAGTTATCTAACCTCTCTGGAATTCCATTTCATTATCAGTGAAATGGAAATAGCAATAAGGATGTCAAGAGGATAAAATGAATTCATACATGAAAGCACTTAGAACAGTACTTGATACGTGATAAGTTGCTATCGATAAACGGAAAAATATTTATGACCTACTCTAAAGAAAAAAACTCGTGAGGTGGGGGACATGTAAATTACTGCCTCTATCTGTAGCATTATTTTGCTGCAGACCAGCTGGTCTCATTAAATCTCTCTAAATCCTCAAAGGTATAGGGCCCATGCTCTCCTCCTTGCAAAGATAGTATTCACACAGGTGATTCTGAACATGAGGACAAATTGCCATTCTCATTTCTTCTCTTCTTTTTTGAATGTTCTTGTTGATTATAAGAGAAGAATATCTTGAGCTTATCTCTGTGAGGGAAGACCTAATATGCTCCTTCCCAGGATTATTGGTGTTTATGGGGGCAATACGGAGTGGCAAGGCCTAAGAATATGAATAATATAACCCAGAAATGGTTTTAGGGATTCATACTCCCTGGCATTCTGGTGAAATGCTGATGCTGCCATCCTTCAGGGATGTAGATCAGTGTTGAAGTGAACCCGAGAGAGTGTTGTGCATCATTTCCTACACATGCCCACACATACACACACACTAACATGGCCCTGCCCACACAGTGATCATTCACTCAAAAATGTCTTGTCCTTCCACCCATCTCCCTCCTGAAGATTCTGCATTTGTTCCCTCTGCCCAGAACGCTCTGGTCCAGCCCATGTGTTACTTCCTCAGAAAGGTTTTCTGTGATCAATCAAGGGTCTGGAACAGTAGCTGGCACATAATAGACACTCAATAAATACTTATAGATATATGAAGGAATGATCTGTGTTTTCACAAAGTCAAACAGTATCTAGCCAAAAAGCTACAAAGTCAAAAGACAGCCTTTGTCACTTCCTTTTGAGGGGATAGAAGAGTTAACATATACACGTGGTTCAAAATTCAAGTAGTACAGAATAATGTACAGTGAAAAGTCATCTATTTTCCTGTCCTTCATCCATCCTGTTCTCCTCCTAGATACAACTGATGTTGTGAATTTTTTGTGTGTCCATAGATATTTTCCTTTTGTCAACCACTATGTGTGTATGTGTATAGACATATCTATACAGCTATACATATATATGTATAATCTGCCCTCCCCTCCCAATTTATAACAATTATAAACAATCTTTGTTTTCTCTTTCTTCCCAGAGCTCTTCTGTCTTTGCTTTGTGTTTTGTCTGTTTTGAACACCTAATATAGTTGAGCTTAGAGAATTACCAAATCAAATAATAATTATTCAATTCTTTAAAATGAGAGCTATTTCATTGAGAATAATGGCCTCAAGTCAAACACCACATGTCCTCTCTTATAAATGGGAGCTAAACAATGGGTACACATGAACATACAGGTGGAATAATGGACACTGGAGACTCCAAAACATGGGAGGATAGGAGAGATGGGGGCTGAAAAATTTCCTATTGAGTACAATGTTCACTATTTGGATGAGGGGTACACTAGAAGGCCAGACTTCACCCGTGCACAATGTATTTATGTAACAAAAATGCACTTGTATCCCCAGATATATAAATGTTTTAATTCAAAATAAATAAGTAAAATAAAATGAGAGCTCCTCTAATGTTTAAAAGTCATCTTGTTTATAAAAATTTATTTTGGGCTAGGCGCGGTGGCTCACGTCTGTAATCCCAGCACTTTGGGAGGCCAAGGTGAGCAGAACACTTGAGGTCAGGAGTTCGAGACCAGCCTGGCCAACATGGTGAAACCCCGTCTCTACCAAAAATATAAAAATTAGCGGGGCGTGGTGGTGTGTGCCTATAATCCCAGCTACTTGGGAGACTGAAGCAGGAGACTCACTTGAACCCGGGAGGCAGAGGGTGTGGTGAGCTGAGATTGTGCCACTTCACTCCAGCCTGGGAAACAAGAGCAAGACTGTCTCAAAAAAAAAAAAAAAATATATATATATATATATATACACAGCAACTCATTTTTTAGAATACTATGTGTTGTATAAAGCAAATAAAATGTAAAATCTACACATAAGTTCATGAGCAGATAACCTTTCTATGGCATGGGCTATATTAGGAGAAGGCTCAGGAACATATCCTATCAACATAGGATATGTGGTATTTTTATATTTACCATCAGTGTGAATGTGATTTTTAAACACAGAGGGATTCTGGTAACAAATTAACTAAGCATTTTTATCCTTTAATCATTTTTTGGAACGACTTGCATACATAGGTTAAAAATCTCCATGTCCTATGTGATCCATATCTAGTTATGTTGTTTGGGCGTCTAATGCTAACATTCCTTTATTTTCTACCCACTCAACTGCGTGAAGCCATGACTTCTGCCTTTCTTCCTTTCTAGAACATTTTATTTTACTTTTCTTATCTCACATTCCAGGGGTAATGTACAAATTTCTGCCCAACACAAATATCTACTTGCTTCGTTTTACCCCCATTTTCAAATTTTCAACTCTTACAAAATCTCTTTGAGGCTCATCCATAGCTAAAAGTGATGAACCATAGAATAGGTTATGACCAGTGCTGTGTCTTAGAAATAGGAATCATTTCTAAATTAATTGGCTTAAAAGTCAATACTTTCCCACTATGAAGCCTATTATGGAAATGAATAAAACTGTAAAGTAATGAATTAAAGGTAATTTTGCATTGTATACCATTTGCCATATTTGACTTACAAATTTCACAGTTAAATAAGAGAAGTTGGGGTTGAAATAAAAAGCTGTTACACAAGGAAAAAAGAAAAATACTTAATAGAAATTAATGATCACTATTTCTCTTAAAAGAAAAATAGATTACTTTTGATAAAAGTTCAAACAAGTGACTCATGACAATATGAGTTTTACATTTAAATATAAATGTGTGTGTGTGTGTGTGTACGCACAGACAACAGTAAATTTCCTTGGAAAGCTTGGGTTCTTCTCCAACCTATGGCCAACTGAACTGAATAGCATCCTTGGAACTTTATCTTCTACCACTAATGGGCTATATTTCAGACAGAAAAATTGAACAGAAGAATGAAAAAATGTAGCTGTAGAAGTTTTTTTTAGAAAAATTGATTCAATATTATGTTTTCAAATCCAGAAACTATATACATACAAAAATATAAATACATGTCTGTGTATTTTTCATAATAAAAACTACAGAAAGCAAATCAATACTTGATAATATTTTCTTGGCTGGAAGAAATATGCAGAATGTATAGTGATTCTCAAATGGAGGTTTACATCTGGGGAGGTACTGAAATCTCAAAAAAAGGGAAAGATGCAAAATTTTTTTATTCCAGTATAAGCAAAGAATCTGAAGCTTTTCAAAACATGGGTATGTGGGAGATAGAAAGAGGGTAATTGACTATAGGACTGCTTAGACTAAAGACAGAACCAGTCTCTGTTTGGACTCTGGCCCCAAGTTCATAATCATGATTCTAACAGCCAGCATTTGTTGGTCATCACTCTGAGCACCAGGCACTGGACTAAGCACTACCTCAATTTGTCCTTCCCTGACATTCATATACACACTGTTAATACCTCTATTTTATGGATGAAGAAACAGATGTCTCGAGCGCTCAAGTAACTTACCAAGATCACACAAATAGTAAAGTCAAAGTCAAGATTTGAAACAGGACATCAATGCTTTACTTTACTTTTTTTTTTTTTTGAGATGGGGTCTTGCTCTGTTGCCCAGGCTGGAGTGCAGTGGCGCCATCTCGGCTCACTGCAAGCTCCGCCTCCCGGGTTCACGCCATTCTCCTGCCTCAGCCTCCTGTGTATCTGGGACTACAGGCACCCGCCACCAGGCCCGTCTAATTTTTTTTTTTTTTTTGTATTTTTAGTAGAGACGGGGTTTCACCGTGTTAGCCAGGATGGTCTCGATCTCCTGACCTCGTGATCTGCCCGCCTCGGCCTCCCAAATTGCTGGGATTACAGGCATGAGCCACCAGGCCCAGCCAGGACATCAATGCTTTTAACCACTGTATACTATGCTACGCTATTCTATTCTACTCCACTGGAAAGAACTGATTTTTGCTTCTCACTAAAACATTCTCATTAATGTCTTTGCTATAGTTGACTATGATTACACCTTATAGTCTGTTCTCTTAAACCATATCATTTCCTAAGAGCTATATTCCAAAATTATTTGGATATTTAGCATAAATAGATGGATTGTACTGGGATTCAGTGGTTGAATTGCTGGCTTCCTACAAATTTGTTCTGTGGCGAGGTGCATAATAAAAGCTCTTTTGTCTAACAGGAATAATAATAGCTAACGATTTTTGAGTACCATGTGCTAGCTGCTATTCTGAGAGCTTTAAGTTTATTAACTGAAAGGGATTTAATCTTCATAACAACCTTATGAAGTAGGTGCTATTATTATATCCAATTTATAGATGGGAAAACTGAAAATGTGCTTTTTGAAGACCTGTGAACAGATATAATCCCTAAAAAGATATGAAAAGCAAGCTGCAAAATTAAAACAAATGCTTAATAAAATGTCTACCATACATAACATTATATGGAATCTATTAGTTATTGAATGTAATATATGTAAAGTCTTTATTACATCTGAAAACAACTTGTAGAATAGATTTTTCTCACTTGCAAGAGTTCCTGAGTATTCACTGTGCTTGCTAAGAAAGACATCTCAGCCAACCTTTAAATAAAATGAGTATTCATAGCCAAAGAACTCAAAAGGAAAATCATAAAAATCTCTCAAACATTTTCACTGAAAAAACAGAGAAAGAGAGAGAGAGAGAAAGAAAGTTGAGGGGTTTCCCAAAGAAAGGGAAAGACTTTTGAAGGGGCTAAAATAGCCTTGGAAGTGCCAAGGACTTTACATTCACCTTGTTCAAGTTCACTCTAAGTTTAAGATGCACTAAAGAATCATGAAATAAGATTTGAAAGCTGATGATCCTACTCTGCTCCCTGCTGGCCGTATGACCCTGGGCAAAGCCCTTAGTGGCCCTGTTCCTCATCATCAAACAGTACAGTTGTAAAGATTAAACAAGGTTGTGTATTGGAAAGTGCTTTGCCAACCATATATTTCTACGGAAGTAAGATAGAGCTGTTAATTCCAGCCATTCGGTTTTTCTCCTATTGAGGGAAGAGCAATTAAAGTTCTAAGGTATTTTTAAAAGAAATTTTGTTTTCTTTATTATTAAGTAAATGTAATAATGCAACAAAATGTTGTCAAGTCACTCTCTGTCCTTGGGAGACTTCTTTCTATAAATAGCTAAGGATAATTAGCCTATTGACTTTCTGTAAATGAGCATTGCTTAGATGCTGGAGAAGTTTATTTATTTAAGTAGTCTCAACATATTCTCTGAAATATTATTTATACCTGCCAGTGCTCATCAAGGTGCCCTGAGCACTTTTGCAGCCACCAGCCTCTGGGTAAGGTGCTGCTGAGACCCACAAGGCAAATGTCCACTCTGTTTTCTCAAAAACCCAAGTCCCTGCAGCTGCCTGTGGGGCTGCTCTAAAGTGCGTGAGGGCCTCAGACACCCTGTCTCTCACTCAAGGCCTGGGCTTGAGCAGAAGAGATAAAGACCTTCTTTTCTCAGGTTCAGTGAGGAGATGGCTCAATCTGCCAGCCAGACTTTTCCCTCCACTTCAGAAATTTAAGGAACCCTATGCAAGGGGAACTTGCAAGCCCGTATTGGCACAGAGGTCACTAGAGACTAAATAAAGAGAAGCAGAGAGATAAAGGGGAATGATGGAATCCCACAATTCTCTCCAACCATGTGCCAATTAATTTTCACAATATTTTCACCTGGCTGAGTGGAGCCTCAAATACTGAGGACAGCCAAACCTTCCTTCCCCCTTCTCTTAAGCTGTGTCCCCACCCCAGCACCTGTGTCCCCAGACTCACAGGCATATGCATAGCATTATGTCTTCTACCATGGAGAGACTGGGGTGGGTGTAATGAAAGGGGAGGAGGATTAAGAAGACAAACGTAGAGGAAAGGGCAAAGGGTAAGGTAACTACTCCATCTCTGTCCCTCACTCCAAAACTGAAGCGTTTGAGAGATTTAGTGCAGCTCCAGAGTAGCAGAGCCACCTCATGGCTAGGGGAACAAAGTGCAGGACAGCAGGGCCATTCTCCCAGCCCCTTAAAGAAGGCAGGAACACCTGAACTCTGGAAGCATTGGAAACGTGGAATCAGCCCAGACTTGTCGCAGGAATTCTTGTGCTGGGCATGGCAGCAGTGAGAAATCACCAAGTGACATTACCACATCGAAGTTAGAATAGAATCTGAATCAAGGGTGCACGAATCACTGCTGCCAGCCTGGTGCAAAGATGTGCATAAAGCACCCTAAAAACAACACCCAGAAATAATGCAAGTGACCTTGAGAGGCCACCAGAGTCAGACAGGTGGGGGCTCATGCTAGCATGGCTTACTTCCTAATGACAAATGTGGCCTGGGACACCTTGGTTACATTCCCTGCATTACTCCTCTCACTAATCCATCCATGTGTCTTACAGTCCTGACCCACATCTCAAGGCACCCCTGCAGATGGAGGGGGAAGCCTTCAGCTCCCAATGGAGAACCACTTGTGGGCTCGACAAAACTCCTTCTCATATAAAAGTTCAACTAGGTTTTTGACTCTTTATCAAAAATTCGAACATGGGACAAGTTGATAAAGTTTACACCTGTCAGTGAGACAAAGATGATAACAATTAGGCACAAAAACTGACTCATCTTATGCAACTCTTGCACCCAAGAGGGCTGTGTAGCAGGTAGTCTGAACTTGCTACATACCATGCCTTAAATCTTTGTCCAAAGAAAGACAGCACTGGGACAGGCTTACACTGAACCTAAAGAGTTGCTCTGGTGGTCTTCTCAAGCTTGAAGCAACTATTTCCATCTTCCCAGGACTGAAATGGTTATGAATCACTGTTTCTATGTTCAAATTTTGATTTCTTATGATTTTTAAACATAAATGGTACTACTTTTAGCTGTTCACAGATCTAGAAAGGCATGGATACATACCTAAAATTTGTGGCTGTATTAGATACAATCTCCTTTCACAAAATCTTGCATATCACACTACTCGCAAAAGGGTGCCTTTTCCCAGTTGTATGGCAGGGAGTGGGAGGAAATTTCACTTTATGTTAAAATGTCAACTTTTGATGGAATAAAACCTGAAAATGAAGAGACTATCATATGAATAAGAGAAGATAATATTGTCCATTTACTACCTAGGTGGATTTCACTGTTTCTTTTAAAAAAAAAAAGTTTGAAATGGAAAGGAACTTTTAAAAGCCAAATTAGGCACCAAAAAAAGTTCTTATCTTACTCTGATTCCCCCTAGTCCCATTCACCTCTGTCTATGACCCAAAGCATTCTAGGGAGAATAATAGGAAGAGGTAAAAGGAAAAGAAGGTAGAGGAAGAATAAAATTGTCCTCCAAGAATCTTGGGAGACACTAAAAATTAGGGAAAAGGATGCAGAACTTCACATGAAATCGCAGAATAAAATCTTACATTTTTGCTCCAACACAAGCATGCTTTCTATGCTCACTAGTTATATTAATATAAGGTGTAATTTAATGGGTCTTCATTTGTCATTTGAAATCTGTTTAACAGAGTTGCTCTATCTGGTTTTATCTACTTTAATTAATGTTTACACTTCTACTCCTAAATCTAAGGCATCTTCAAAAAGGGTATTGCCTAAAACTTTAAAATGATACAACTGTTACTCTAAATAGTCATTTAGTCTCAATCCTACTTGGGTCTATTTGGTTCTGGCTGGAGTACAGTGGCTCCTTCATAGCTCACTGCAGCCTCAATCTGCCAGGCTCAAGTGATCCTCCAACCTCAGCTTCCTGAGTAGCTGGCATGTGCCAGCATGCCTGGCTGATTTTTTATTTTTATTTTCAGTAGTGATGAGGTCTTCCAATGTTCCCCAGGCTGATCTTGAACTCCTGGCCTCAAGCAATCCTCCTGCCTCAGCCTCCCAAAGTACTGGGGTTACTGCACCCAGCAAGTTTAAAGTCTTTAATGGAACAAAAGAGAGTCACTATTTCAGGGGAACGCTCCTTGCTACATGGACAAAGGATGCAGAAGCTGGAATCTAGCTTTTGTTTTTGTCCTCCTTCGTTGAGGAGCAGGAGCAGAGGATTGAGCTAATTGACTTCCATAACTCATGGCACATTGCTTTACTTGGTCCTAGGAAAGTCTCTCTTTTATTTTACTTTCGAATTTTGTACTACTCCCTATTCCTTTTCCATCTCCCCCTCCCCAAACTGGCTTCGTTTCTCACGTGTTTGATATATTTTTCTTTTATCGGACCACCCTTATTCTGTACTCAAGCCTCCCCCTAATCTTGGCACCCACTCTCCAGAGTCTTCTCCCCACCTATGGTCATGCCCTGATGTCAGCTTTAGCACCCTGGGTTATCTGTCCCTCTGCCTGCTCACTCACCATTTCCTTCCCTGCTGGCTTGATGTTGCCATGACTGTCCAATCAGTAACCACCCTGCTAGGCTCAGGGCTGCAGTTCTCCAACAAGGGCAATCTGCAGAAATAGCCTGGATCTTCCAGAAGGCCTTTGGCTTCCCAGAATCTGCTATCAGGGAACCTCCATCTAACACATAACCAAAATATAATAACTCTCTTGGAACTCTAAGGAGTATGTGTCATACATACTCCTAATTCAGAATTGGAGAACAAAAAGTATCTTCATAATGGCATTGAACTCCACTTCAGGGGAAGTTGGAAAATATGAAAGAGACAAAATACTTGTTTGTGTCTGCTCTTCATCAATGGTGGCCTGCTATTCAGTATTTACTAGGCAACCATAATGTTCAAGCACTGACTAGCTATCCAGAATGCAGACAATGTGTGCCCCCAGTTCAAAAGAAGCATAAAGGAGAAAATATTATTGTGTTTATAACACCATAAAGGGATTGAAAATGAGCCATGGTCCGCCAAACTGACAACATTCAGATTTATGCTACTGTTGGGGGCCTGTTGCCAATCTTGGACTCCAGTTGACCCTGCTGTAGGCTGAAAGAGTTCTTACATGTCCAAGAAAACTCTGGTCACCCACTGGACACACCATTCTTTTGGTGGGATTTACCACAGCAGGCCCATCAGAGAGGTGGCTTAGTAGACTGTTAATAATTGTGTTCTTTATGAAAAAGCTTTTAAAATATGCAGTATGATAGAAATTCTTTGAAACTCATTTTAAATCTTCAATCTGGCAATGTCAAGCAGACAAAACATGGAGCAGCATATGTTTTTAAGTATCTCACAGCTGTCGTCTTAAAAGCTGTAGACAGCTTTAGTTCAGCCAGCATACTCATTTCCTGCAAATAAAAAGTTGAACAGACAAATACCCATATCTCTGCACTCAAAATGCATGTGCTTGAATATTATTCTTCATTATATATAGCACTTTTTATTTGTAAAGCACTTTCTAATTACTCTGGTGACTTACTCTCTAAGGCAATCCTGTGAATGGCATTTTCAGAGTTGATAGACAAGAGAACTAAAATGCTGAGACTGTGAAACAGGCTGAGGGCCTGTGCCTCTTAGGTCCTGCAGCTCCATTTGTTGGGATAAGGAGATGTTGAAAAATGTGAGGTGCATTTAGTGACTTCTGAATCACTACTTTCTGCCCTAAGTGGATGTTCTTGGGGCAACCTGTTATGTGGTGAGATCTGTCCTTGGCAATGTGAAAGTAATGCTGGTTCATACTTTATGATTCTTTTCTCCTAAGTTACTTAAAGTGCTTTTCAGGTAATAACTCACAAATTACCCTAGCATCTCTACGATACATGTCTGCGGCAGATATTATCTTCATTTTAGCAATAAGAAAGAAATGGAAGCATAGAGTCATAGAACAACTTAGAGCCTCCCCTGGCTCCCAGGCAGCAGGCTGATTTAGCAAAGAAGCATGCAAGTAAATTCAATGAAGATCATTTTTCTTTGAGACAGGGTCTTGCTCTGTTGCCAGGCTGGAGTGCAGTGGTGCAGTCATAATTCATTATAACCTCAAACTCCTGGGCTCAAGCTGTCCTCCCACTTCAGCCTCCCAAGTAGTTGAGACTACAGGTGTGCACGACCATGCCCAAATAAAATTTTTTAAGAAATGGGGTCTTTCTATGTTGGGCAGGCTGCTCCTGAACTCCTGGCCTTAAGTGATCCTCCTGCCTCAGCCTCCCCAAGTGCTGGTAATACAGGCACGAGCCACCATGCCTGGACTCAATGAAGAACATTCTGATGGAAAAGACTTCAAACATACTTATCTATTAGCAACAAAACTAAGAAATAATTATGTGCTAAGTCCGAAATAGGGCTCTTTGCACTGATGATTCACAAGAAATATTAAATGACTGCAGCAACAATAAGAATCTGCTTGTTCTTTGTTTAGGAGCAGATTGCAGACCCACTTTGGCCATTTAAACTTCTTTTCAAGGCCAATAAATTCTTATTGAGGGATTTTTTTGTTCCCCTCTATTCAGAAAATAGAAGCCCCTTTTGCCTCAGAAAATGTTTGTCTGACAAAAAATGTTTTTAAAACTTTATGAAATAAACAGAAAAAAGAAATGGAACAAGTATAGTTCCTGCCATGCATAATTAACCGGGTAGCTCTTAGCATGTGTGTGTGTTTATTCATCTGATTTTCCAGCTCTTTCAAGGATCCAAATGTAAAATGGAGCACTTGGGAAAAACTCACAGATTTATAAGGCACTCTGGGGAATGCAAGGTCTATAAACCCACACATTAGCCTCATCCATAGCTAGGGTATGAAGTTCTTTTACTGCCACAATATGGACCGCAATGTTTCTAATCCAGAGATAATTTGGTATCAGTAACCAATATAACATTGGCATTGAAATGTCCTTCATTTCCCTTTACTGCTTCCAACCTAGGCAACGTGAATGTAATTGAGTGGAAATTGCTTTTCAAGGAGTTGTGTCTGCACTAGAACATGAAACAAAGGATTGAGAGTCCATCTCATCTCCTCAGGCCAGCTACCAAGCACTTTTATATTTGTTTCTTTTTATTATTATACTTCAAGTTTTAGGGTACATGTGCACAATGTGCAGGTTTGTTACATATGTATCCATGTGCCATGTTGGTGTGCTGCACTCATTAACTCGTCATTTAGCATTAGGTATATCTCCTAATGCTGTCCGTCCCCTCTCCCCCCACCCCACAACAGTCCCCGGAGTGTGATGTTCCCCTTCCTGTGTCCATGAGTTCTCATTGTTCAATTCCCACCTATGAGTGAGAACATGTGGTGTTTGGTTTTTTGTCCCTGCGATAGTTTACTGAGCATGATGGTTTCCAGTTTCATCCATGTCCCTACGAAGGACATGAACTCATCATTTTTTATGGCCGCATAGTATTCCATGGTGTATATGTGCCACATTTTCTTAATCCAGTCTATCGTTGTTGGACATTTGGGTTGGTTCCAACTCTTTGCTATTGTGAATAAGCACTTTTATATTTGAAAACTTAACAGAAAGTTCATATGGTGGCTTCTCATGCTGAATTTATATGGTTTAAGTAGAATTATGTACTGAATACAGTTTTCACAAGCCAATAAACAGGAGTGCAAAAATAGAACCTTTACTTTTCTCTGTAATCAAGCTAAACTTCTATCTCAGGCTCTGAGTCTTCTCTGTAGCAGGAAAGTTAATCTTCCCGATTTAAATTAATTCAAATTAGTGGTTCTTCAGTCACTTCAAGGATAAAATTAGACAAATTCAGGGTTTCATGCTTTCCCTTTCATTGTTCTGGGATGTCAGTGCAGTTCTGTGGGAACTGCATGCATCATGGTGCTGCGAAGTGAGGCAGCTTCTCCACTGGCATCTGATGACAGCACTTTCACCTGCTGGTCTTTGGTCAATAGTCTCTATCTCCATAGCATCCTCTGTTGGTGTGCTTGGGTCCACAATGGCCTCTGACCTTTCCATGCTGCTCCTGACTGGAAACCCTTGTCACAACCTCTCTCAGCCACGTCCACAACCCACTAGGGACATTGAAAATTCTTGTGGGCTCTTCTCTAAGCTGCAGGAGTCTCAGAATTTCCAGAGCCCTTCTTACCTAGATTTGCCTCATTGCCGTCTCTGCTTTGCTAGTGCTTCAATGTGCCCATGAGGTTCGCTGTGCCCTCAGGCCTCACCCACAAAGCAAGCACAATTTTTCTCTGCTCTTGGAACCCTCCAAGTCAATCTGAACCTTCTCTCAACCTCACCCAGGGATTGGTCACTGCTAAACAAGGACTCTAGAGTCAAACTTCCAGAGTGCAAACACTGGCTCTGCCACTTACTAGCTATGAGACTTTGGGCCAGTCTCTTGACTCCTTCGTGCCTCAGCTTTCTCATCTACAAAATGGGATCTACATCATAAGGTTGTTGAGAAGAGTAAATGGATTAAAATATGTATACTTGGAATACTGGCTGGCACATAGTAAATACTACATGGGTTGGATATGATTATTGCTGCTGGTCCATGGTGGAGGCTGAGGATGAGGCACTTCTCTCAGAGCCATATCAGCATCTACCTCCAAGCCCGCTGAGGGGAAGAATTAGCTGTCACTTCGCACTGTCTTCTCATTCTAGTGTCTACTGTATAAACATTGTGCTCTGAATCCTTCAGTCTCTTAGGCTTTGGGAAATCAAAATACCTTTTCTCTTTCAAAAACCTGAACTTATCCAATTTCAGTCTTTGACTCTGCCATAGACATCAAGAAACTATTAAACTGTTGGAAATTAAAAGTCAAGAATTTGTCTTCTTCACTTGTCTCTCCCCTAAGGTAATAACCCTGATCTCCCTGATCGGGGGAAAGACTATAAGTTACAAAGCTAGCATTTCCCTCTTTTTTTTTTTCTTTGGATGAGGAAATTAAGTTTCCATCCAATTATTTTTTTCTTTTTATTCCTTTTACAGCCATCAGAAAACTTCAGAAGAAAGAGAGATAGAAAATAGGATATTATGGGGATAAAAAGGGAGAAGGACAAGATGGCTGGCTAAATCCAGCCAGGAAGAGCTTCTCCCACTAAGAGAGGCCAGAGTAGCATGGCATATTCCAAACAGATCTTATAAGAGAATGCACTGAAAGTGGATGGAGAAATGATGCAGATACTGGGGCTGCAGTGGGAGGAAGCTGGGAACCCTGCACAAGGTTGCCAAGTGCTGAGCCTCATTCCTGCCCCTGAAAGCTCCCAAGCAAGGAGTGAGTGAGGGAATTGCAGAGTGGCTAACTCTTACCATGGACCACTGGGATCCTAGCTGCAGGAGATTGCATGGCCCCCATGAGCATTTAAGTTGGCAGGGAAAACTACCAGGAGAGTCAGTAAAGACAGAGATCCAGTCTGCATGGAATCTGGGGAATTTGGTGTACAAAGGGGTGCAAAGGAATACGGACATACCACAAGGCTCGCCATACTTCTCTAGGTGACTGTGACCTTTGTTAACTGCTTGATCTGGCAAGCAGGGCTGTCTTTTCCATGGGACCAAGTTAAGTGTGATCTACATACACACATACCCATCCACTGGTCCCTCCCAGGGTCCCTGCCTGGCCACTTCCATGAAATCAGGCACACAGTGAAGCGTCCCCTGCTCTGCCAGAGCACTTTTGCCAATCACCAACACCATAGTGCTATTACTGGTGGCCCCTGCCACCCCACCATAGCACTTTCACTGGTGGCCCCCACTGCTCTACTGGAGCACTTTCACCAATGGCCCCCCAGCTGTCTTCCTGGAGTGCTTTTGCTGGCAATCCCTGATGCAACACTTTAGTCAGCAGCCACCAACAGAGCACTTTTGCCAGTGGCCTAGAAGCACCTCAACCCTCCAACCTCAGTACAGCCAGTGCTCAACCTAGAGGGGCCAGAGGGCAAAGGCATGGGGATGGTCCCAGCCCCCTAGGGCTAGAGGACACAGCTCAGGAGTGCTATACTAAGGCTTGTCCATCTGAAAACATTCATAGCTCCAACTTATAGTTGAAGTCAATCAACTATATTCAATTTAAATGATCCAAGAGTTGAAAGATGATATAACCATTTTAAGAAAGATTCAAACTGAACTTCTAGAATTGAAGAATTCACTACAGCAATTTTGGAATACAATGGAAGTATTAACAACAGAATAGTCCAAGCTGAGGAAAAAATCTCAGAGCTTGAAGATTACTCCTTCAACTCAATGCAAGCAGACAAAAATATAGAAAAAAAGAATTTTTAAAAATGAACAAAACCACCAAGAAATATGGGATTATGTAAGGAGACCAAACCTATGACTCGTTGACATTCCTGAAAGAGAAGGAAAGAAAGTAAGCAACTTGGAAAACATTTCAGTACATAATTTTCAAAAATTTTCCCAATCATGCTAGAGAGGTTGACAGGCCAATTCAAAAAATTCAGAAAACCCCTGCAAGATACTATACAGGATGACCATTTCCAAGACACAGTCATCAGATTGTCCAAGACCAACAGGAAAGAAAAAAATCTTAAAGGTAGAGAAAAGGAGCCAGTCACTTAAAAAGAAAACCCCATCAGGTTAACAGTGGACCTTTCAGCAGAAACCTTACAAGCCAGAAGAGATTGGGGGCCTATTTTCAGTGTCCTTAAAGAAAAGAACTTCCAACCAAGAATTTCATATCCAGCCAAACTAAGCTTCATAAACAAGGGAGAAATAAAATCCTTTTCAAACAAGCAAATGGTAAGGAAGTGTTTTACCACTAGGCCTACCTTACATAAGGTCCTTAAGGAAGTGTTAAATATGGCAACAAAAGAAAGATTTCTGCCATCAAAAAAAAAAAAAACACACACACACACACACATACACACTTGCAGGTGCAGGGGGTGGGGGCTGGTGTGGCCTCTGTGCCTCGTTGTCCCTGGCACCACCTGGACATCACTCAGGCTGCCGGCACCATGAAGATCTGGACTTCGGAGCACATCTTTGACCACCCATGGGAAACTGTTACAACAGCTGCAATGCAGAAATACCCAAACCCTATGAACCAACTGTGGTTGGAGTTGATGTGTTGGACAGACATATAGATCCCTCTGGAAAGTTGCACAGCTACAGACTTCTCAGCACAGAGTGGGGACTGCCTTCCATTGTGAAGTCTCTTATTGGTGCAGCAAGAATGAAAACATACATGCAAGAACATTCCGTAGTTGATCCTGTAGAGAAAACAATGAAACTTAAATCTACTAATATTTCATTTACAAATATGGTTTCAGTAGATGAGAGACTTACACACAAACCACATCCTCAGGACCCAGAAAAAACTATTTTGACTCAAGAAGCCATAATCACCATGAAAGGAGTTAGCCTCAGCAGTTACTTTGAAGAACTGATGGCAAGTATGATATCCTCAAACACTAGTAAAGGCCAAGAAGCAATAGAATGGGTAATACATAAATTAAATGCTGAGACTGAAGAACTGACAGCCTCAGCAAGAGGAAACATAAGGACTCCAATGGCAGCAGCAGCATTTGCAGAGAAGTGGTCATGAAAGTTGGTAGACAACGTTGGGTAGCCCAGGTCTCTCCAAGCTGACTATATATTTATTTGTTATTTAAAAAATACAACTATATTTTAGGTAGTTTTTTTTTTATAAACTGGTGTAAGACTATGTGATTTTTGATTAAAGCAGATGCAGGGCCTCTAAATAAAAGGGATCATCTGAAATTAGTGTTGTTTGAAATTACTATCTGATTTTGAGGGTTCCAGTCTTTCTGTGAAAATTCAACAAGAACTCCTTGGAAATTGGTATTGATATTGAATCTCCTTAAGGTAGAATTTTCAAGCTTTTCATATATTGGAACTCCACCTGACTTTGGACCAACCCCAGAACGGAGCAGAGCCACCTCCTATAGACACACATTGCCCTGCTGCTGTACACTTCAACAGCTTGCACAAGGGAACTCACTTAAAAGGAGAAATTGTGTAGTTTTAAAATGTATTTTGTGTAAAATAACTTGCCGTGCTATAAACCACCATTCAAAACCAGTGTTTTGATTTGGTACTTAAATTTATTTTTGGAGTGAAAATTATTACTAAAGTAACATGACTCCAACAAAAGTATGGTTTCATTAAAGAATACTGTATTGATTTGCCAAAGTTTTGTATCTTAGTAAAGGTATTAACTTCCTTAGATTTGTACTTTGTGATTTAGTATGCTGTACCACGGGCTGGTTATGTTTACTGAAAAAAATAAAGTCATTACCTGGGTTTTGCAGTGCTCTAACTTAGAAGAACAGCTGTTCACATCTTTTAGCATTTCACATTTGCCTAACTTAAAAATTTTCATGTGTCAAAATCATGGTTTTGTAATTGCTGAGGTATGATATGTCAGATTATTTTAATATAATTACTTTTTGAAGTAATTGTGACCACAAAACATCATTTTTACATGAAGGAGCTGTATATCATTTGAAATCACTCAAATGATGTTTTGCTCTGAAGCATAAACCCCAGGTACTTAATGTCTTTAATAATACAGGGCCACTGCAGGATTTGGGGGCGGTGGGGAAGAACAAGGATAATGGTGGGGGGAGGCTTGGCCTGAAACTAACCACTGAGTGAATTGCACTGCAGCTTTTATTTATGGGAATTCCTTATTTGGGATGTCAGAGGGCAACTTCAAATTGAAAAACAGTTCAATAAATGTACTTTGTTTTATATTTTGTAGCAGGCAATTATCAACCACTAAATAATAGCTTTGACATTTGCAATAGTTGCATAGAGAGTATTTTTACTAGAAGATGATTAGCTCTTCCCTTTATTTTACTGTGCTTAATGTGATAAACTTCTAGTCATGTTTCCTATCAACAGAACAGTTAATATATATACATAAACCATAGAAATAGTATAACAAACTATTTTAAAATTATCATTTTTCTACTTAAAAATTGTTTAGCTTAAGAATTCTTAGGACATTTGTAAAAGCAGGTTAAATTTAATAAGGTTTCTCATTCTTTTTTGTAACTGGAGATAGTTTTTACAAGTGAAATAACATTTCTTCCAAATAAAACATCACTAAATAATTGATATTTGATGAACATCTGCCTTGTATAATTTCTGCAAATTACACTTGTTCTGAAAAAGGTGTAATGCCCTAATGATAAGAGATTTTTAAACAATTCCTTATCCTTTGATTTTTTAAACTCTGATCTAATGATAAAATTCTATACATTTTCATTTTCCAGTGTAGTTAGTTACCTTTTTTGAAATAGCTGGTAATTGATAGCTTTTACCTGTTAAACATACACAGCAAAGAAATGTATTTAAGAAGACTAAACCGGAATAAATGTTCATAAATGAAACCCTTGGACTATTTAATACTAAAGTTGAAATCTAGATTCAGAAAAACTTTTGTTAATAAAAGCTTTCTTTTAAGTGAAAAAGAAAAACACACTTAAGTACATAGCCCACTGACACTAGCAAGCAACTACACAATCAAGTTTACATAACAACCAGCCAACAACATAATCATAGGATGAAATCCTCATGTATCAATATTAACCTTGAATGTAAACAGGCTAAATGCCCCATTTAAAAGACGCAGAGTAGCAAGTTGGATAAAGAAGGAAGACACAACTGTCTGCTGTCTTCAAGAGACCCATCTCACACATAACACCCATAGGCTCAAAGCAAAGGGATGGAGAAAGATCTATTATACAAATAGAAAACAAAAAAAGAGCAGGGGTTGCTATTCTTATATCAGATCAAAAAGACCTTAAACGAACAATGACCAAAAAGGACAAAGAAGGGCATTACATAATGATAAAGGGTCCTACAGGAAGACTCAACTATCCTAAATATACATGCACCCAACACTGGAGCACCCAGATTCATAAGACAAGTTCTTAGAGACTTAAAAAGAGACTTAGCCACACGATAATACTGGGAGACTTCAACAGCCCCACTGACAGCATTAGACACAGCATCAAGGCAGAAAACTAACAAAGATATTCTGGACTTAAACTCAACACTTGACTAATTGGACTTAATAGACATCTACCAAATATTCCATCGAACAACAACAGAATTACATTTTTCTTATCTGCCCATGGCACATACTCAAGATCAACCACATGCTCGGCTGTAAAGCAAGTTTCAATAAATTAAAAACAACTGAAATCATACTAACCACCCTCTTAAACCACAGTGCAAAAAAGGTAGAAATCAATATCAACATCTCTCAAAACAATACAATTACATAGAAATTAAAGAATTTGATCCTGAATAGCTTTTAGGTAACGAACAAAATTAAGACAGAAATCAAAAACTTTTTGAAACTAATGAAAACAGTGATACAATACACCAAAGTCTTTGGAAAACCATTAAAGCAGTGTTAAAAGGAAAGTTTATAGTACTAAATGCCTACATCAAGTAGTTAGAAAGATCTCAAATTAACAACCTAACATCATATCTAGAGGAACCAGAAAATCAAGAACAAACTAACCCCAAAGCTAGCAGAAGAAAAGAAATAACCAAAATTAGAGTAGAATTGAATGAAATTGAGACTCAAAAATCTATTAAAAAGATCAATGAAACCAAAAGTTTGGTTTTTTCAAAGAATAAATAAGAATGATATACCACTAGCTAGGTTAACAAAGAAAGAATGAGAGAAAATCCACATAAGCACAAACAGAAATGACAAAGATGACATTACAACTGACCCCACCAAAAAAAAAAAAAAACCTCAGAGACCATTACTAACATCTCTATGCACATGAACTAGAAAACCTAGAAGAAATGGATAAATTCCTGGAAATACCCAACCTCCCAAGAATAAACCGGGAAGAAACTGAAACCCTGAACAGACCAGTAACAAGTTCCAAAATGGAATCAGTAATTTAAAAAACCTAACAGCTAAAAAAAGTCCTGGACCAGACAGATTCACAGCTGAATTCTACCAGACATACAACAAAGAGCTAGTACAAATCCTCCTAAAATTATTCCAAGAAATCAGAGAAGTGGAGACTTCTCCCTAACTCATTCTACAAGGCCAGCATCATTCTAATACCAAAACCTGGCCCAACAAAATACTTGCAAACTGAATCCAGCAGCATATCAATAAGTTAATTCATCATGATCAAGTACGCTTTATCCCTAGGATGTAAGGTTAGATCAACATACACAAATCTATCAATGTGATTCACCATGTGAACAGAATTAAAAACAAAAATCATATGCTTATATCAATACATGCAGAAAAAACTTTCAGTAAAATTCCATGCCCCTTCATGTTAAAAACCCTCAACAAACTAGGCATCAAAGAAACATACTTCAAAATAATAAGAGCCATCTATGACAAACCCACAGCCAACATCATACTGAATGGGCAAAAACTGGAAGCATTCCCCTTAAGAACTGGAACAAGAAAAGGATGCCTATTCTCACTACTCCTATTCAAGATAGTACTGAAAGTTCTAGCCAGAGCAATCAGGCAAAACAAAGAAATAAAAAGCATCCAGATAGGAAAAGAAGAAATCAAATTATCTCTCTTTGCTGACAATACAATGCTATACCTAGAAAACCTCAAGAAATCTGCCAAAAGGCTCCTAGAACTGATAAATGACTTCAGTAAAGGTTCAGGTTACAAAATCAATGTACAAAACTCAGTAACATTTCTATACACCAATAACGTTCAAGATGAGAGCCAAATCTAGAATGTAATCCCATATATAATAACCAGAAAAACAATTTTTAAAAAAACTTAGGAATACAGCTATCCAAGGAGGTAAAAGATCTCTACAATGAGAATTACAAAATGCTGTTGAAATAAATCAGAGATAACACAAACAAATGAATAAACATTACATGCTCATGGATTGGAGGAATTGATATTGTTAAAATGGCCATAAGCCCAAAGCAATTTACAAATTCAATGTTATTCCTATTTACCAATGTCATTTTTCACAGAATTAGAAAAAAAAGATTCTAAAATTCATATGGAACCATAAAAGAGTCCAAATAGCCAAAACAATTATAAGCAAAAAGAACAAAGCTGGCAGCATCTTACTACATGATTTCAAACTATACTATAAGGATACAGTAAACAAAACAGCATGGTACTGGTACAAAGACAGACACATAGACCAATGGAACAGGATAGAAAATCCAGATATAAAGCCACACCTATAACCGCCTGATCTTCAACAAAATTGACAATAAAAAGCAATGGTAAATTGACTTATTTATTCAACAAATTGTTCAGGGATAACTTGGTAGGCATATGCAGAAGATTGAATCTGGATCTCTACCTCTCACCATATACAAAAATTAACTCAAGATGGATTAAAAACTTCAATGTAAAATGTAAAACTATTAAAATTCTAGAAGAAAAACTAGAAAATACCATTCCGGACATGGGCCTTGGGAAATAATTTATGTCTAAGTCCACAAAAGCATTTACAACAAAACCAAAAATTGACAAGTAGAAACTAATTAAAGAGCTTCTGCACAACAAAAGAAATTATCAATAGAGTAAACAAACAATGTACAGAATGGGAGAAAATATTCACAAACTATGCATCTGACAAAGGTCTAATATCTAAAATCTATAAGGAACTTAAAAATTCAATGATCAAAAAACAAATAATCTCATTTAAAAATAGGCAAAGGACATGAACAGACACTTCTCAAAAGAAGACATTCGTGTGGCCAACAAATACATGAAAAAACGCCCAACATCAGTAATCATTAGAAAAATGCGAATTAAAATCACAATGAAATACCATCTTATGCCAGTTAGAATGGCTATTATTAAAAAGTCTAAAAATAACCCGCGCTGGTGAGGTTGCAGAGGAAAGGGAACACTTATACACTATTGGTTTTTATGTAAATTAGGTCAACCTCTGTGGAAAGCAGTCTGGAGATTTCTCAAAGAACTTAAAACAGAACTAGCATTTGACCCTGCAATCTTACCCAAAGGAAAATGAATCATTTTACCAAAAAGACACATGCACACGAATGTTCATTACAGCGCTATTCACAATAGCAAAGACATAGAGTCAACCTAGATGCTCATCAATGGTGGACTGGATAAAGAAAATGTGGTACATACCCACTATGCAATACTATGCAGCCATAAAAAAGAATGAAATTGTGTCCTTTACAATAACATAGATGAAGGTGGAGGCCATTATCATAAGCAAACTAAGGCAGGAACAGAAAATTAAATATCACATGTTCTCACTCATAAGTAGGAGCTAATATTGAGTACACATGGACATAAACATGAGAACAATGGAAACCTGAGACTACTAGAGCGGGGAGGATGAGAGAGTGAGAGGGAGTAAAGGTAGAATAACTATCCAGTACTATGCTCCCTACCTGGGTGATGGGATCATTTGTACACCAAACTCCAGTAACATGCAATTTACCTTTGTAACAAACCTGCACACGTACCTACTGAACCTAAAATAAAAGTTGAAAGAAAAAAACAAGAAAATAGAATGAGAAGGAAGAATTGGTGCAATCCACTGGAAATTCTTGTTAGCAAAGTGATGGTCCTTGGGTCAGAAGTTAGAGAGTATGGCTTGCTCATTGGTGTGTTTTCGACATCTTCTTTCTGCTTTTGCCCTCTTCTCTCTACTTTCCAATGATGAGAAGTGGAGATGTTATTTAACATTGGGCAGGTGAATTCAACTAAAATACTGCAAGGGCTGGCCCTGTTTTCCATGCCACAGTACCTCATTCAGCAAACAGGCTGGTAGTTTGCTAGGAAGAATTTTCTCTTAATTGAACTGCTAGTCTGATCATTTGTGGGGATAAGAATAAGAAGGTGGCTAGGCTGGCCACACCTGTCCCATGCTTCAAATATTTCCAGAAGTCTTGAGAGCAGTTAAACACTATCCAAGGCAATAACCCACTAAATGAATGACTTCAGGTAACTCATGGAAAAATGTGAAAAATACAAGAAAACAAGTGTGACATTGTCATCTGCAACAGCACAAAATCAACCCATATCACCAGGACACCTTTTTTATAGGTGTCTAGAGCTTTTAAGTTGTTCTCATTTGAAATAAAGACATGCTAAAAATATTGACTTAGATGCTGAGAAGATACAAATCCAGAGACTTCTGGAGGCTCATCCCTTCTGCTTTTTCACAAGCTTGGAAAGAAGCTGATTCTTCAGAAGAGTAGGCTATCCAGAGGCTGACCTCAGGACAGTTCCCCTTTCTAAGAAGGTCATCTTCTTTCCATGATGTTCCCACTTTTTTATAGGTGTCTAGAGCTTTCTCGGCCCCTTTCCATGCTTTGATAACTATGTAAGGTGGCAGATATCCAATCATCTGCTCTATGATTGGAGCAAAGATGCTAATGGTTATCCTGAAAAATTAAAATTAGTAATAATTCTGTTCCCACAAGAACTTTGTTCTGTTCTGAGCACAAATGGCATCAACATCTTGGAAGCTGATGGTTAGCTAACTTGAAGCAGATCCTCTAGAAATGTATTTGTTTATGTATTTATTTTAGAGACAGGGTCTTGCTTTGTCACCCAGGCTGGAGTGCAGCTGCGCAATCACAGCTCACTAGAGCCTCGACCTCCTGGGCTCAAGTGATCCTCTCGCCTCAGCCTCCCAAGTAGCTGGGTCTACAGGCATGCAGCACATGCCCAGATAATTTCTTCATTTTTTGTAGATATAGGGTATTTCTGTGTTGCCCAGGCATGTCTTGAACTCCTGGCCTCAAGCAATCCTCTCACCTCAGCCTCCCAAAGCCTAAGATTATAGGCATGAGCCACTGCGCCCAGCCTAAACATTTATTTAAATCATGGGATTGCCCATTGGAATTTTCATTTTTAGCTCTAAATATGTTTTCGGTTACTGAACCAGATCTTCCAGCATTAGAATACATCCCCTGTGCATACTCAAGAGATATATTGCCTCTTCCAGGCCACTACAGGAATATTTGATGAATTATGACCCAGGCTATAATAGGAGAACATTACTCACACCGAGTCCCTGAAAGCATCTGTTTAGTTCCACAGGCTCAAATGTTACAGCTTAAAGTCTTCAAAAACCTTTTTAAGAAACAGCTAAATGACACCACCAGGCATTTTCAATCAACCCACATTCATTTGAACTTCAAGTGGTCAAACTTTGTGTGAGAAAAGGTAACACCTTTTTCTCAATAGTCATGTGCTACCTCAATACAATGTTCTTCCACCCTCAGATTAGCTCTGTCCACGGTTTTTTTTTGTTTTGTTTTGTTTTTTTGTTTTTTGAGACGGAGTCTCGCTCTGTCGCCCAGGCTGGAGTGCAGTGGCGCGATCTCGGCTCACTGCAAGCTCCGCCTCCCAGGTTCACGCCATTCTCCTGCCTCAGCCTCTCCAAGTAGCTGGGACTACAGGCACCCGCCACCACGCCCGGCTAATTTTTTGTATTTTTAGTAGCGATGGGGTTTCACCGTGGTCTCGATCTCCTGACCTCGTGATCCGCCTGCCTTGGCCTCCCAAAGTGCTGGGATTACAAGCGTGAGCCACCGCGCCCGGCCTGTCCAGGGTTTTTAAATGTCAGCTTTCAGGCACTAATGAATCCACAGCTTCAGCTCAGGGGTTACAATGGAGTTAATTATGATATATGAGAGGCAGGATCCTTGAGAATGCCCCAGGCAGGGAGCTTTTAAAATCTCAGATTCATTTATGTACGTAAGGGAGGCTGTTCCACATTTCTGTAAAACCACAAAATTATTGATCATTTTCATTGGCATCACTTTCATCCTAATAGTTTCAGACTGATATTAAATGTATAATTAAATGACTGCCCCATTGTTTGGTCTCAGATAATGGTAATAGCTCACACTTAACAGAGGGTTTATTATGGTCTACTCACTGTGCTAGATTCTTTACTACAAACATTGTCATTTTACATAAGCCTCAGGAAGGTTCAGGAGCTTGTCTAACGTCACACAGCTCATGAGTGGTAACACTGGAACTAAACCCAGGTTGGTCTGATTTCAGAGCATGAACTCTTTACTCCACCAGCCCATCCCACTGCATATACTACATAATTTAATCAAAAATTGAGCTTCTCTATTTTCAGCCGCCAAATCAGAGCCAAATATGATTTTGCCTCTGAATAGATATTAAATTTTCCTCCTTGAATTGTCTTTCCTTTTTTCCTTCTTTCCTTTTTAGCATATCTCTTTGCCTCCTTTCACCTTAAATCCCTGCGCCCTTTTAAATGCCAAGAGTCTCAAGCTCCACCCTCACAGAACGCCCCTGCAATAACACAGTATATCCATTAGGGTCTAGAAGTCACTTGGAAAATTAAAGCAAAACCTCACAAAATATAATCATTCTTAATTCTTAAAAAATTAAAAGCAATTAAACTGAACAAAATATTTTGTCATAAAAACTTGCACATTTGTACTGATATTTGCTTCTTTATAGCCCATACCTGAAATTACAGTCATGCACCACATCATGATGTTTCAGTCAGCAATGGGCCACACTGCCAGTCCATAAAAGTATAGCACATGCAATTGTGCATAGTACATAACACTTGATAACAATAATAAATGACTATGTTACTGGGTTATGTGTTTGTTAGACAACACTTATCATCATTTTAGAGTGTACTATGTCTACTTGTTTTTTAAAAAGTTAACGGTAAAACAGCCTCAGACAGATCCTTCAGGTGTATTCCAGAAGAAGGCATTGCTATCATAGGAGATGGTAGCTCCATGTGTATTATTGTGCCCCTGAAGACCTTCTAGTGGGGCAAGGTGTGGAGGTGGAAGACAGTCATACTGATGATCCTGATCCTGTGTAGGCCTAGGCTAGAGTATGTTTTTGTCCAGGTTGGAGTGCAATGGTACAAGCATAGCTCACTGAGCTTCAAACTCTCAGGCTCAAGCAATCCTTCCACCTTGGTCTCCCAAAGTACTGGAATTACAATGCAAACTGCCACACTGGACCCCCAAAATTTTTAAAAATAGAAAAAAGTTTACAGAATAAGGCTATAAAGAAAATACTTCTATACAGCTATACAATGTGTTTGTGTTTTAACATTAGTGTTATTACAAAAGTCAAACGTTAGAAAAAATTTTAAATGTATAAAGTAGAAAATGTTACAAGTTAAGGTTAACTTATTATTGAATAAAGAAACATAACTTTATAAATTTAGTGTAGCCTAAGCATACAGTGTTTATAAAGTCCGCAGTAGTGTACAACAATGTCCTAGGCCTTCACATTCACTCACCACTCACTCACTGACACCCAGAGTAACTTTGAGTTCTGTAAGTTCTGTTCATGGCAAGTGCCTTAGGCAGGTGTACCATTTCTTTATCTCTTATACTGTATTTTTACCGTCTTTTCTATGTTTAGATATGGATGAATACATAAATGCTTACATTGTGTTCCAGTGTCCTACAGTATTCAATACACTAATATGCTGTACAGGTTTGTAGCCTAGGAACAATAAGCTATACAGCCTGGGTGTGTAGTAGGCTATACCACCTAGGTTTGTGTAAGTACACACTATGATGTTTGAACTATGACAAAATCTTCTAGTGATGCATTTCTCAGAAGAGGGTATCTCTGTCATTAAGCAATGCATAACTAATCTAATGTAAAATACCCCAAAAACTTAATTTGGACTTGTTAATTTTTCATTGTACATTATACTTAGATTAATTGTTAACTTACTGTCACTTTCATCCATTTTCTAATCATTCATAATATCATGTTTAAGTAGTTTATTTTTACACCATTAAAATACAGAAATACTGTAAATCAGTATAAAATGACACATATAATTTCGTTAAAACTTACATAGAGTAAGTATATATTAGTCTATGTGGTACTCACAATAATTAATTTCATCATGGGGAAAATTATAATAGTCTTTAAAATTATTACATGATTATAATCTAAATGATAGGGTTGCATTCTGTGATCTGTTGTGCAAACACGACATGGACACCACACGATACAAATATGAAATAAGATTTTTAGGAAAAAGCAGTCAAAGAAACATCAGAGGTTATGAGCTCCATCCTCTTGCTATCCTGCAGTGAGGCAATCTCAAGTCACGAATATCCAGGCATACCATGGAAAGCACATTGGAGGAAGGACCCCACACCTGTGCCACCTTACATAGTTATCAAAGCATGGAAAGGGGCCGAGAAAGCTCTAGACACCTATAAAAAAGTGGGAACATCATGGAAAGAAGATGACCTTCTTAGAAAGGGGAACTGTCCTGAGGTCAGCCTCTGGATAGCCTACTCTTCTGAAGAATCAGCTTCTTTCCAAGCTTGTGAAAAAGCAGAAGGGATGAGCCTCCAGAAGTCTCTGGACTTGTATCTTCTCAGCATCTAAGTCAATATTTTTAGCATGTCTTTATTTCAAATGAGAACAACTTAAAATATGTCAAAAGGACACAGCAACCAACTTAGAGGGGCTCTCAATAGTCAGATTTGAGGAAATTTAAGTAACAATAAGAAAAAATTATACAACCCATAGACTAAAATAAGAAACCAAGGGCCCACAATGATATAAATAAACAAAATCTTCTCACAATAGGCTTCCAACTTATAGATGTTGGATAAAGGAATGATGAAAATGGAAAATCAATTTGGCAAACATCACAGTAATCATTTTTCTTCAGACAAGAATAACTGATAAATTCTTAAACTTCTGAAAGTTTGATGAGATACGGAATAGTTTACTGAGTCACAAAGTATCTTTCCATAGATGCATATTAATCACCATGGAAAAAGAATAACTTTTTGGAAAAGCCTGGTAGACATCTTCTTAAGTGATTAAAAGTTATCACCGGTAATGGAATAATTTGATATCATGTGCTTCTCAATATGATGCATTGAATATCAATTTTATGGTCTTCTTGCCAAAAGGGTGCATAACCTAATTTGAATCATGAAGAAACATCAGAAAAATTCAAACCGAGTGACATTCTTCGAAATAACCGGTCAGTCAATACTCTTCAAAAAGTGTCAAAGTTCATGGAAGACAAAAAGGACCAAGGAACTAGCACAGATTAAAAGACCTAAGGATACATGATAACTAAATCCATCATGTAACCCTGGATTAGGTCTTGGACCAGAAAGGAAATTCATGGAACGGTTGCTGAAGTTTGATATGCATTATTAATAGTACTCTATCAATGTTAATTTCTTGATTCTAATAATTTTACTATCATTAGGTAAGGTATAAGCTTCTGGGAATCTGGGCAAAGGGCTTGCAGATATCCTTTGTACTGTTTTTACAACTATTTTGTAAGTGTGAAATTATTTTTAAGTGAAAAGTTAAAAAAATGAGTAATGATTTTTAAAACCCTATTAAACTCTGATGTAAGGATTTTTAGTATTTAAATATTTCTTCATTTTACTAATTGTGTATTTCACTCTGTAATAATGTATAATTTGATCCTACTATTAAAATAATTCTAAATTTGTTTTGTGTATATTTGTGAAATAAAGAAGAAAGACAGTGCACGTTATTTTTTTCTATTGTCAACAGTTCTATGTCCTTTGCTCTTCAACTTCCTAATTTCTCACTCCTTCAAGACTTGAAATATAGCTTACACTTCCATTCTCTTGACTCTTCACAAATCTACAAAACTTCTCTCTTAAGGGTCACTGGTGACTTCCTAGCAACTCAGTCCAAGGGTATTTCTTAGTCTTCAGCGTCCTTATTGTGCTTCAGCAATGTGACAATATGGGTGACTGCTTTTAAAAAAATAAAAGTTGTGTCAACAATCATTAACTCATGGACCATCTTCTTTTACCTAGTCCCATTCCCACTAGATTTTTGTTTTTGTGGAGATGGGGGTCTCACTACTTTGTCCAGGCTGGTTTCAAACTCCTGTGTTCAATTGATCCCCCCCACCTCAGCCTCACAAAGTGCTGATATTATAGACATGAACCACCATGCGTGGCCACCCACTAGATTATTCCAAAGACAATCCCAGACATGCTACCATTTCATTTGTAACTATTTCGTTATACATCTCTAAAGATAGTACCTCTTTTTAACATAATAATACCACTATCAATTTGAAAAAAGGCCAATATTTGAATTTCCCCCCTTGGTTTATATTTTATAGTGTTGATTGATTTGACCCAAATAAATTTATAGGTTACAGTTGGTTGATATTAGACCTTAGCAGTCACCTAACAAAATCCCAGGCCAAGTTAAACCAACCTGTGCACTCGCTCAATGCACCCAAGTGACCCATGGAACAGAGCTGTAGAAAACGATACATAAAACTGCCCTCATTTTAAATGTGTGACAGTTGCAGAGGAAACCTCTTCTCTGCAGATTCATGTTTCCATGCAGAGGAAGCACTGCAGAGCAATACTATTGGCCTTTTTTGCCCCCTACCCTCCATTACTCATTCCTCTGCTGTTCCATGAGGTGGCCCCACTGCAGACTGGGTGGACGACAGTGGTGGTATGGTGCTCAGTGCTGCTTGTGTCTAGGTGGTACCTCTGCCTAATTTTGAGGTAAGACGTTAACAAGACCTAGAGCTTCATTCTCCACCAGCTGTATCAGTTATGAAGCTGACATTTTGCTTTCTATCAGTTGGGTTCATGGGCTATTTCTCAATAAGTCTGAATCCGGACAGAAAGGAGATAGCATTATTTATTAGGAGGGTGGCTATACTATACACTTCATTGCTCAAACAGAAACACTTTAAAGAAAAAAAAGGAACACTCCAGGAAAATCAGGACTTGTCCCCTAGCAAACCAGGATGTATTAGGCCTGGCTTGTGCCTGAGCTGAGATATTGAAAAATAAAGGAAGAATGGAATTTGAGGAAAAAGTAACACTTTGAGATTCAGGTGAGGTAAGAGACAGGACTAGACTCTGGAGGTGGGGCTCAGACACTGGACCCAGTTGAGGACTAGCTAAAACAGACCCAGGGTGGAAGCACCTCCCCATAAGATACACCTATCAGTGTGCCATGTCAGTTTCCCATTGCCGTGGCAACACCCACAAGTTACTGCCCCTTTCCATGGTAAGGGCCCAGCAACCTGGAAATTACCACCCTCATCCTAGAAATTGCATAAAATGCCCCTTAATTTGCATATAATTAAAAGGGAGTATAAATATGAGTGCAGAACTGCCTCTGAGCTGCTACTCTGGGTATCTACTGCCTATGAGGTAGCTCTGCTCCACAAGGAGCAGTACCTCTGCTGCTGCTATACACTGCCACTTCAAAAAAAGTTGCTGTTTACCACCACTGGCTAAGCCTCAAATTCTTTCCTGGGCAAAGCCAAGAAACCTCACTTGCTAAGCCTCAAATTTGGGGCTGGCCTTCATCAGAGGCTCCTGGTGAAGTTTGATAGGGTGGCTTAGACTTTAGAAAGCATAGCCACATGGAATTTCCTTTACCATTATATTATAAAAAAACAGAAACAGAAAATAGCATATAACAAATATATAGCTTAGTGAATATTATAAAGCAAACACTCTTACAACCAACCGTGACACAGCTCAAGAACTTGCCACACGAGAAGAATTTTGGAGATTATATAAACATGCAGAAATTAAACAACATACTCCTGAATGAACAGTGGGTCAATGAAGAAATTAAGAAGAAAATTTAAAACTTCTTTGAAACAAATGACAATGGAGACACAAAATACCAAAGCCTATGGGATACAGCAAAAGCAGTATTAAGAGAGAAATTTACATCTATAAGTGCCAACATCAAAAAAGAAGAAAAACTTCAAATAAATAACTTAATGATGCATTTTAAGGAATTAGAAAAGCAAGTGCAAACCAAATCCACAGCTAATAGAAGAAAAGAAATAATAAAGATCAGAGCAGAAATACATGAAAATGAAATGAAAAAACAATATAGAAGATATTGACTGAAATCAGTGAAAAGTTGGCTTTTTGAAAAAAAAAATTTACAAACCTATAGGCATACTAAGAAAAATAGAAAAGACTCAGCCGGGTGTGGTGGCTCACGCCTGTAATCCCAGCACTTTGGGAGGCTGAGGTGGGGAGATCACAAGGTCAGGAGATCGAGACCATACTGGCTAACACAGTGAAAACCCATCTCTACTAAAAATACAAAAAATTAGCCAGGTGTGGTGGTGGGCACTTGTAGTCCCAGCTACTCAGGAGGCTGAGGCAGGAGAATGGCATGAACCCAGGAGGCAGAGCTTGCAGTGGGCCAAGATTGGTGACTCCCGGCTGGGTGACAGAGTGAAACTCCGTCTCAAAAAAAAAAAAAAAAATAGAGAAGACTCAAATAAATTTTTAAAAAGAGATTTAAAAAAAAAGGAGAAATTACAATTGGTACCACAGAAAATCAAAGGATTATTACTGGTTACTATGAGCAACTATATGCAAATAAATTGGAAAATCTAGAGGAAATGGATAAATTCATAGAGACCTACAACCTACCAAGATTGAACCATGAAGTAATCCAAAACTTGAACAGACCAATAACCAAGTAACCAGATCAAAGCCATAATAAAAAGTCTCCCAGTTAAAAAAAAAAACAAAAAAAAAACCCAAACCCAACCCAACCCAACCCAGGACCTAATGACTTCACTGCTGAATTCTACCAAATATTTAAAAAGCTAGTATCAACCCTACTCAAATTATTTCAAAAAATAGAGGAGGGAATACTTCCAAACTCATTCTGTGAGGCCAGTATTACCCTGATACCAAAACCAGGCAAAGACACATCAAAGAAAGAAAACTACTGGCCAGTATTTCTGATGAATATTGATGTAAAAACCCTCAACAAAATACTAGCAAACTTAATTCAACATTGCATTAAATAGAGCATTCATCATGACCAAGTGGGATTTCTCCCCAGGAATGCAATTATGGCTCAACATACACAAGCCAATCAATATGGTACATCATATCAACAGAATGAAGAATGACAACTTTATAATCATTTCAACTGATGCTGAAAAGGCATTTAATAAAACCCAACATCCCTTTAAGATTTAAAAAAAATACCCACCAAAAAAAAAAAAACTGTGTATAGAAGGAACATATCTCAACATAATAAAAGCCGTGTATGACAGACCCACAGCTAGTATCATACCGAATGGGGAAAAAACTGAAAGTCTTTCCTCTAAGATCTGGAAGACAACAAGGATGCCCACTGTAACCACTGTTATTCAATATAGTACTGGAAGTCCTAGCTAGAGCAATAAGACAAGAAAAACAAATAGCAATTGGAAAGGAAGAAGTCAAATTATCCTTGTTTGCAGATGATACAATCTTATATTTAAAAAAACCTAAAGACTCAACCAAAAAGTGGTTAGAACTGATCAATAAAATCAGTAAAGGTGCAGGATACAAAATCAACATACAAAAATCAGTTGCATTTCTATATGCCAACAGTGAACAACATGAAAAAGAAATAAAAAACAATAGCCACAAATAAAAATGCAATACCTAGGAATTAAACAAAGGAGTGAAAGATCTCTATAATGAAAACTATAAAATGCTGATGAAAGAAATTGAAGAGGACACCAAAAAAAGAAAGCTATTCCATGTTCATAGGTTGGAAGACTCAATATTGTTAAAATGTCCTTATTGCCCAAAGCAATCTACAGATTCAATAAAATCCCTATTAAAATGCCAATGACATTCTTCACAGAAATAGAAAAAAACAATTGTAAAATTTACATGGAACCAAAAAGACCCAGAATAGCCAAAGCCATCCTGAGCAAAAAACAAAAACAAAAACAAAAAAAACCTGGAGGAATTACACTATTGGATTCAAATTATACTACAGAGATATAGGAAGCAAAACAGATATAGGAAGCATGATGTTGGCATAAAAACAGACACATAGACCAATAGACCAATGAAATATAATAGATAACCCAGAAACAAATGCACATATCTATGGTGAACTCATTTTTAACAAAGGAGCCAAGAACGTACACTGGGGGAAAAGACAATGTCTTCAATAGATGGTGCTGGGAAAACTGGATATCCATATTCAGAAGAATAAAAGTAGACCCCTATCTCTCACCATATACAAAAATCAAACAAAAACAATTAAAGACTTACATCTAAGGCCTCAACCTATGAAACTACTACAAGAAAACATTGGAGAAACTCTCAAGGACATTGGAATGGGCAAAGATTTCTTGAGTAATACCCCACAAGCACAGACAACCAAAGCAAAAATGGACAAATAGGATCACATCAAGTTAAAAATCTCCTGCACAGCAAAGAAAACAATCAACAAAGTGAAGAGACAACCCACAGAATGGAAGAAAATATTTGCAAACTACCCATCTGACAAGGGATTAGTAACAAGAATATATAAGGAGCTCAAACAACTCTGTAGGGAATAAAGTCTAATAATCCAATTTAAAAATACACAAAAGATTTAAATATATATTACTCAAAAGAAGACATACAAATGGCAAACAGGCATATGAAAAGGTGTTCAACATTATTGATCATCAGAGAAATGCAAATCAAAACTACATATCATCTCACCCTAGTTGAAATGGCTTTTATCCAAAAGACAGACAATAAAAATGCTAGAGAAGATTCAGAGAAAGGGAACCCTTGTACACTGTTAATGGGAATGTAAATTAGCATAACCACCATGGAAAACAGGTTATTTTTTAGCTTTTTGTTCCTCAAAAAACTAAAAATAGAGCTACCACGTGATCCAGTAATCCCATAGCTGGGTATATAATCAAAAGAAAGGAAATCAGTATATTGAAGGGATATCTGCACCCCCATGTTTTTTGCAGCACTATTCACAATAGCCAAGATTTGGATGCAACATAAGTGTCCATCAACAGATGAATGGATAAAGAAAATGTGGTACATATACACAATGGAGTACCATTCAGCCATAGGAAGAAAATGAGATCCTGTCATTTGCAACAACATGGATGGAGCTGGAGGCCATTAAGGTAAGTGAAATAAGCCAGCCCCAGAAAGACAAACATTGCATGTTCTCACTTATTTGTTGGATCTAAAAATCAAAACAATTGAACTCATGGAGATAGAGAGTAGAAGGATGCTTACCAGAGGCTGAGGAGGGTAGTAGTGGAGTGGGGTAGAAATGTGAGAATGGCTAATGGGTACAAAAAAATAGAATAAAAGAGACCCAGTGTTTGATAACACAACAGGGGGGTTATAGTCAATAATAATTAAATTGTACATTTTAAAATAATTAAAAGGGTATCATTGGATTGTTTGTAACACAAAGGATAAATACTAGAAGGAATGGATACCTCTTCTTCCATGATGTGATTATTACACTTTGCATACCTGTGTCAAAATATCTCATGTACTCCACAGATGTAGACACCTACTATGTACCCACAAAAATTAAAATATTTTTTAAAAGAAATTGCCCTTTGCCAACCATTCCAGAAGCCTTCACATATCCTAATCCCAATCACAGCTTCCTCCCTCCCTCCAGAAATAACCTCCACATTATAATAATCGCTGCCTTTTATTTCTTTTTGTTTTATTGCCCATGCATGCATGTATCTTTGGACTCAATAGTTTAGTCTTGCCCATTTTGAATATTTTATTAGTTCTTTTAAGTCTTTTTTAATCTACAGATATTCCCTTCCATCTTTTTCTTATTCTTACATTTTATCTATTTGAGGTTGTATGTCATTTGACTTGGTTTCCCACAGTCTGGATATCACTGGTTGCAGATTCATGGTGCGGACTCATGGTTCAACATATTATTCTGTCCTTTGTGCTTCCTGCAAATTAGCAGCTGGGAACAGACTCTTGATTAGACTCAGGTTAAATCCACTTGGTAAGTCTGGAAGCAATTATTTTGTCTCTCATGTGATGTTAGCAGCCATTAATACACATCATTCAGATTCATGAATTCATTGGGAGTAGTAAAATTCTATTTCTACACTTTGTCTTTATTTATTAGCTGGAATATTTTTATAAGTAGGTGTTTTATTTTATCTACTATTTAGTTACCCAGTGTACCCACTTGTATTGTTCATATAGTAAATGCTTTATTCTTTGCTTTAAAAAAATGGGGTGGATGGTTCCAAGATAATGAATTAATTTCCTGTCATCTTCTGAATATTATCAATAATTATATATCATTATGAACTCATGAATTTAAACATATTTTATGGGTTTCAGTCCATTGAACTTCATGTCCTTAATAAAGCTAGATTGTCCCATCTCTAGCCAATGGGAACCTCTTCCAGTTTGATAGTCATCTTACTAGCTCTTATAACAAGATATTCTAGACTCATCTTATTCATTTCCTGTCCCAGACCTGGAATCAGTTATTTCCTCAATTATTTCTTGTGTCTTTTAGTGGGAAAAGGGATTTCAAGACCATACCCCTGGCATAGAAATGTTAAGAAGCACAATTCAAAAGTAATACTATGGGTTTTTACTTAACCTCTCCTATGTTACATCTAAAAATCCTTTCTTCCACATTGAGACTCCTAGTTCTCAAGGACAGACACATGAAATAAAAGAATTAATATAACCCATGACTACTCATTTACTTTAGCCCATATTACAAACACAACAGTCCCCTGAATAACAACAGGACCAATTATAATTACCACTTGTATTTATATCAGTGTTTCTCTAATAGTGTTGGTTGGCTGAAACTTGCTGTCTACTGGATTCCTTAGGAAATGTTCAATATTTCCTGTGTTTTTTTTATACTGCTGTGTTTGTCTAAGCCTTTTATACTTGAAAGTCAGTTATTCTGGATACAAAATTCCTTGTCTTTTTATTTCTTTGAGTAGCTTAAATACACTGCTCAATTTTCTTCTGTCATAAAGCACTGCTGTTAGAAGTTTAGTATTCTTTCTCTTGTAGTTCATATGTTTGGACTTTGTTGGTTGGTTAGATAGGTTTTGCCTGTATGCACAAAGGATTTTTCCTTTCCTTTAAATTCTAGAAGCATGTGTCTTCACGTTGGTCTTTCTGCATACAAATTTTAAGTGTGCTATTTCAGTATGCCATTTTTAATTTTTTTAGGAATGTTTTCTTAAAGTATAATTTCTACTATTTATTCTGTTTGCTTCCTTGGAATTTTTTCTTCAAAAACTTCTATTACCCTTATGTTGGATCTTCTTGACCCATCTTCACTATTTGTCATTTTTCTCTTAAATCTTTTTTTATGAATTTATATAAATGTTTAAACTTTTCCACTTTCCTTTTTGGCATTTTTTAATGTTTATTCATATTGTGATGCTTCTAGTGATGTTTTTCTTCCTACAATCACTGTTTTAGTTTATAATATTTTTATTTAATTACCTGTCAGCTTTAGTCTTTCTAATTCTAATTCTGTCTTGTATCATTTAAAAATGTCTTTTAGCTTGTTTTGAAATGGTAGTTTAGCATTTTAATCCATTAATGAGCATGTCTTTCTGAGGTAATTTTCTTTTATGTGATGTTATTCTATTTCTTTTTTTTTAATATAATAACATTGCATGAGATTAGACCACAGAATGTTTTTGCTCATTTTAATGTAAAATTCCTGCTATGGTTTGAACATGTTCCCCAAAGTTTATGTGTTGGGAACTTAGTCTCCAATGCAACAGTGTTGGGAGATGGGGCCTAATCAAAGGTGATTAGGTCACAAGGGCTCTACCTTCATGAGTGATTTAAAGTCATTATCACAGGAGTAGGATAGTTATCCTGAAAGTATTTTGGTTATAAAAGCGAGTTCAGTCCCATCATGCTCTCTCACTCTTCCCCTCTCTTGACCTTCCACCTTCTACATAGGATGATGCAGCACTAAGGCCCTCACCAGATGCCAGTGCCATGCTCTTGGACCTCTCAGCCTCCAGAATCATGAGCCAAATAAATTTCTGTTCATTATAAATTACCTAGTCTGTGGTATTCTGCTATAGCAGCATAAAATGGACTAAGAAACTCTCAAAGAAATGCTTGCACATATTTAAACAAAATTTAAAAGGAATAATCTGGAAGACTAGATAAAAACTTGAAGAAATATTAGGTGCGTTTCCAGGCAATAGTTTTTTTTTTTTGTAGTCAGTGCCCTAAAAAAGCATGCTTGAAAAATTTATAAAATTACGACTCTGTGGAAAGTGCCAATAAAGGTGAGATAGACTAAAGTGAAGCTAGGAAAGATAAAAATATAAAAGCCAGATAATGATACAGTGGGAGTATTGCTCCTGGAAGGAATAATCCAATGCATGAATGTGGTAGACAATATTTGTTTTAGCAACAAATAATTTGGGCAGACTCAGAACTCACTATTGGACAATCTAAAGGGCAAAATACAAAAGAGCATGTTTTTAAGAATCTCTGGCAGACAGAACATAGAAAGAAAAAGGAAAAAAGACCCAGAAAGAACTGTGCCACCATATAGGAAAGATGGAAACTTGTAAAATACATTGAACAAATAAAAATTTGTCTTAATCTTCCTGAAAGGAATAGAGGGATAGCAGAGGAAAATAAACCTGCATTTTCCTCAATTGGCTATAATTTTGGGAGAGAAGGAAGGATGTTATTGGACCTCTAAAATACCCAGAATGACCACAAATCCCAGATGGGTCATCAGCTCTGCCAGATAATCCCAACATGCAGAAAAAATAGCCTAGATTCATTCCTTTGCACTTCCCCAAAATATCCCTCTAGATTTTTCTCTTTCCCTTCAGCATAGTCATTTTTTTTCTCTCTCTCTCTCTCTCCTGGGTGATTCCTAGCACCATATAAATATGACTTTTTAAAAAAACTACTGGAAAATAAAACAAAATGACTTAAAACTGTAATGACTTTAAAAAAATCATCTTTAAAAAAAATTATTTCCACAATTACCACCTTGATTCTTGGCTCCTCTTCATAGCAAAACTTCAGGAGCAAGTTCTTCACTCATTGTTTTGTTGTTGGTTTTTTTTGTTTGTTTCTGCGTCCTGTTCTCTACTCAACCCACTTTCATACAGCTTTGTCCTCACTGAACCACTGAAATGGTTCTCATCAAGGCCATAAATGACTGACATCTAAACAGTGGGATTATTGGACATAGTGATCACTCCATCATGCTAGAAAATCTTGCTTTTCTAGACTTCTGTGACCCACACTCACCTGGTTTTCCTCCTACCTCAGTGGTGGCTTTTCTCAGTCTCCCTTGCTGGCTTGTCCTTTTCTTAAAACAATGAAATGATGAAGTGACTCAGAACTTTTTCCTCAGACCTATTTTATTATCTTCCCTAAGCACTCTCCTCCTAAATGATTTCACCCACTCTAGGATTTCAGTATCCCCAGTATGATGATGATTTCCAAATTTCTCTCTCCAACGTGGACTATCTATCTAGTTTAGCACAATTTTCTTGCTCACCAGTTTCATGTTTCATGTAGATGTCTACTAGAAATCTTAAATTTAACACGGCCAAAACTATTGATTTTAACTTTTCCTCACCTAAACCAAAAGTTCTCCCCTTTTGAACAAATCTTTCCTCATATTAGTAAACCACATCACCTTCTCCCTTAGTTCCTTGAGGGATGAAACCTAAGTTTCATCCTTTCTTCCCCTTAAACTCTATATCTAATCCATAAATAATTCCTGTCAATTCCTCAATCCAAATATTTTTCTATCTGATTACTTCTCAACTTCTTCATTTTTACGTCTGAGTTCATTTGCTGCCATTATCTCTCATCTGATGCATCCCCGTAATCTCCCTTCTGGCTTTTGACTCCTGAAGTCTTTCTCTCATGCAGCAGCCAAAGCAAGTGATCTTTCCAAAGCATGTTTTTCATCACACTTAAACGACAAACTCTTTAGTGTCCCACACAAGGTTCTGTATGATGTATCACCTTTACATATTTATCCTACCACTTTCTCTCTTGTTCATTGCACCCTGACCAGCCATCCCTTCTTGTTGTTCCTTGGTCATGCAAAGCATGTTCCCACCTGCAGTTTTTCTGCTTGGAATACCTCTCTTATATATCTTTGTGAGTCCGCAGCCCCGTCATCATTCAAATTTCATGCCCCAGCATGCTAGCTGGAGCCTCTCCAACCCCAACCCCACCCACCCTCTACCACACTATCTGGTTTTATCTTCCACAGCCTGTACAATAACTGAGGTTATCTCATTTACATGTTCATTGCTTACCTTCCCCCATTAGAATTTAAGCCTCTTTGGAGAAGGAACTGTCTGTTTTGTTCACCCCTAGATTCCCACACTTAAGACAGTACCTGGTATATCACAGGTGCTCAGCAAATGTATTTTAACAGATTCACTTATCTTTCCACATAGAGCCCAGCACCTTATCAGTGCTCCAAAAAATTAACCTGAAATGTTAGTAGGATATATACGTTTCAGATTCCACTGAATTATATAAGGCTATAAGGAGAGCCACATCTGAAAAGAAGCAAAGCCCAAGAAATAGACAATAAAGACAAGTTCTCTTTCTCTCTCTCTACCTCCCTCTACACACACGTGTGTGCATGTGTCTGCATGCACAACTTCAACCCCAGAGTCCCTCTCTTTCTTACTGACTGTCTTCTTTGAGTAGGGGGGATATATTTGGGAGATAGTTGCAAGAAAATTTACCTTAATTACAATATTTTCTAGAGAAAATCTTTTTTCTAAGTGAAGAAAAATTAGGGGTGGTGTATAGATTCTGGGTTAAATCATCATCCTCATCAAGAAGCACTTCTTTTGTGCCTCACTGTGGTAGGAAACTAACTCCAAAAACAATTTGGCATCATGGGAAGAACATGACCATGGAAGTAGATCTAAGACTAACAACTCATGATATGTGACCTTGGGCAAATTACTCTGCCTCTATGCATCTCAGGTTCCACATCTTGGTCAAATGAGGGATTTGAACTAGATGACTTCCAAGCTTTACAATTTTGAGATGATAAGTCTTGGATTAATCAGAAACATTTGTAAACATTTTTTCCAATAAACCATATACTTTTGTACTATAATTTTTACCTCTATTATGGCCTTTACCAAAACTTTCACTGTACCAGAACTATTTTAATAGTTGCACATCTCTCTTGCCTAACCGACTCTAAATGCCTAGAGGGAAAGGATAAACCTTGTTCATCTTTTATCCTTCTTACCCTGTAACCCATTATAGATATTAGATAAGAGCTTACTGGATTAAACTACAAGACTTGAGGAGTTTACGATCTTAAAAGACTATATTACTGGATAAACTTTCTGTATTATAGAAATGTAATTTGGAGCATAACCACTGATAAATCAATATAGCAGACAGTTTACTTGTTAATAGGGAGAGGGAAAGAACAGGACACAACACCCGATTGTAAATTCAACATTAAAACAAATCACAGAGGTGGCTGGCCGAGATGGCTGACTAGAAGCAGCTAGTGTGTGCCACTCTCATGGAGAAAAACAGAAGAAGCAAGTAAATACACACCTCCAACTGATACATCCATGTACACGCGTTGGAATTTATCAAGAAAACAACTTGACCCATTCAGAATGGAGAAAAGCAAGGCAGGACAACCACTCACCTGGGAGGCCACCAGAGCCAGGGGAGCCTGCCCAACCCAGGGAAGGGGCGAGTAAGTGAGCAACCCCAGGGACTCATGCTTCTCCCACAACCTTTGCAAGCCTTGGGTCACCCTCATGAACCCACTTCTCCAGGGCCCTCAGTCTGACACACAGAGCTACATGGAGTCTCAGCAGAGCAGCCACTCAGGCACACGCAAAGACCTAAAAGCTTTAGATTTCTGGGCTTCCCAGCAAAAGTGGCTGCAACTCTGGCAAAGCAAGAGGTTAGACCCTTACACATACCCCTAGGAAAGAGGCTGAATCCAGGGAGGTGAGCAGCAATGGTCTGCAGGCCCCACTTCCACAGCACCTTGCAGGATAAAACCCACTGGCTTGGAATTCCAGTAAGCTTTGGGTAGCAGCTTTGCACCTCCCTAAGATGGAGCTCCCACAGGGAGGGGCAGGCTTCCATCTTTGCTGTTTCACAGCCTTAGCTGTTGTTGCCTTCAGGCTTTAGAGAGGCCAAGGCAATTAAGGGCTGAGCAGACACCAAACACAGCACAGCTGCTCTATGGAAATGTGGCCAGACTGCTTTTTTATGCAAGTCCCCAATTCTATTCCTCCTCGCTGGGTGGAGCCTCCCAACCAGGGGGCCCTGTCATCCCAGCCAGTGTGTTTGGTCCAGCAACAGGTCCATACCTCCTTGGGAGGGAGCTCCAAGTGGGAGGGGCAGGCCACCATCTTTGCTATTTCACAGCTTTCGCTATTGATATCCTTAGGTACTGCAAAATCCGAGGTGACTAGGGACTGGAGCTAATTCCCAGCATACTGCAGCATCCTTATGGAAAAGTGGCCAGACTATTTGTTACATAGGTCCCTCATCCCATATTTCCTCACTGGGCAGGTCCTCCAGCCACCACCTGCCGAGGAGCAAGTAGAGACTCTGCAACTACCTGGGACAGAGCTCCCGGTGGAAGTGGTGGGTTGCCATCTTTGCTGTCTTGCAGCCCTCGCCCTTGCTGTCTCCACACTCTGGAGAGAGCAAGGAGACAGGATCTGGAGACAGGCTCTGGAGAGTCTGTAGGGACCAGGGGCTGGATGGAACTCCTGCACAGAGCACCCACTTTACAGAAAAGTGACCAGACTGTTCTTCACACAGTTCCCAGTCCTCATTTTTCCTCACTGGGCAGGGCCACCTGACCTGGGATTTCAGCCCAGCTACCCTGCCCCTGCCTGACCACTTCAATTAGAAGCAACCCAACATTTCTCTGAGGAGAAAATCCCAGAGTCAACCCACAACTTCTCCACCACTGCAGTTGCAGTGGCACAGCCCTAACAGCCCTTGGGCTGGGAAAAGAACAAAGGGCCTAGTCACTATGTTGGCACCTCCAGAACATCATAGCCACTATATGGAAGGGAGTCGAGCCCTTCTTCCCTGGAACTCCCACCCCTACTCTTCCCCAGGCAGAGCCCCTGGCTTATGACCACAGAACAGTCACCCCACCCATGGCTGAGCATACCTACTGGTAATGACCCTGGGTTTCCCTGGGGAGAGACTCCCAGAGGCATCTGACAACCCCTCTGCCCCTGTTACCCTCAGACTAACAAAGGAGCAAAAACCTTAAGTGTCTTATCCACACCTCCAACAAGCAGCAGTCAACCCAAGGAAAGGAGATCAGTCCATCTCCTATGTATCCCATCCACCCTCCTTGTTCGTCACCAGGCAAGGAACCCCCAGCTTGGGCCCACATCACAGATACTCCATCCTGGGATGACTGCACTAAGCAATTGCTGACCTGCATCTCTCTGGGGTGAAGCCTCAAGATACAAGTAAAAGACCCTCAGCCACAACCACTGCGAAGGTCCTTTCCTCTCTTACCTCCAAGTTGGGGAGAAAACTTAAACCCCAATATCACCCCAGAGCTGTGGTGGGCAGCCTGGGAGTGCCAAGCTGCAATCTACATCCAGCACTCAAGTGGGAGAAGAGCCCACACTTTCAGAGAATTGAAAGGGAACACAGCTACAACTGTGAGGAAATATAGGGGGGCAACACAACTGAGCAAGAGCCTACCAACTGACTTGTTAGAACTAACTCTCTATCACAAGAATAGAATGCAGGAAACCACCCCATGATTCAATTATCTCCACCTGGTCCCTCCCATGATGTGTAGGGATTATAGGAACTACAATTCAAGATGAGATTTGGATGGGGACACAGCCAAACCATGCCAATGCCCCATGTAAAAGGCACAGAGTGGCAAGCTGGATAAAAAAGCAAGACCCAATGATATACTTTTCAAGAGACCCAACTCACAGGCAGTGACATCCATAGGTTCAAAATGAAGGGATGGAAGAAAATCTAACAAGTGAATGGAAATGAGAATAAAGAAGGGGTTACAATCGTAATTTCAGACAAAAGAGACTTTTAACTGACAAAAATCAAAAAAAGACAAAGAAGGGCATTCATTACATAATGGTAAAGGTTTCAATTCCAAAAGAAGACCTAACTATCCTAAATATATACACAACCAACACGAGAGCGCCCAGATTCCTAAAGCAAGTTCTTAGAGACCTAGAAAAAGACATACTCTCCCACACAATAATAATGGGAGACTTTAACACTCCACTGACATATTAGATCATTGAGGCAGAAAATTAACAAAGATATCCAGGACATGAACTCAGTGAACCAAGTGGATCTGATAGACCTTTACAGACCTCTCCACCCACCAAAAACAGCCAAGCCGAGAGCCAAATCAGGAATCTGGACCCATTCATAAGTACCAAAAAAAAGAATAAAATGCCTAGGAAGTAGTTTGTTCCAATTCTGTGAAGAAAGTCATTGGTAGCTTGATAGGGATGGCATTGAATCTATAAATTACCTTGGGCGGTATGGCCATTTTCACGATATTGATTCTTCCAACCCATGAGCATGGAATGTTCTTCCATTTGTTTGTATCCTCTTTTATTTCATTGAGCAGTGGTTTGTAGTTCTCCTTGAAGAGGTCCTTCACATCCCTTGTAAGTTGGATTCCTAGGTATTTTATTCTCTTTGAAGCAATTGTGAATGGGAGTTCACTCATGATTTGGCTCTCTGTTTGTCTGTGATTGGTGTACAAGAATGCTTGTGATTTTTGTACATTGATTTTGTATCCTGAGACTTTGCTGAAGTTGCTAATCAGCTTAAGGAGATTTTGGGCTGAGACAATGGGGTTTTCTAGATATACAATCATGTCATCTGCAAACAGGAACAATTTGACTTCCTCTTTTCGTAATTGAATACCCTTTATTTCCTTCTCCTGCCTGATTGCTCTGGCCAGAACTTCCAGCACTATGTTGAATAGGAGTGGTGAGAGAGGGCATCCCTGTCTTGTGCCAGTTTTCAGAGGGAATGCTTCCAGTTTTTGCCCATTCAGTATGATATTGGCTGTGGGTCTGTCATAGATAGCTCTTATGATTTTGAGATACGTCCCATCAATATCTAATTTATTGAGAGTTTTTAGCATGAAGGGTTGTTGAATTTTGTCAAAGGCCTTTTCTGCATCTATTGAGATAATCATGTGGTTTTTGTCTTTGGTTCTGTTTATATGCTGGATTACATTTATTGATTTGCGTATGTTGAACCAGCCTTGCATCCCAGGGATGAAGCCCACTTGATTATGGTGGATAAGCTTTTTGATGTGCTGCTGGATTCGGTTTGCCAGTATTTTATTGAGGATTTTTGCATCAATGTTCATCAAGGATATTGGTCTGAAATTCTCTTTTTTGGTTATGTCTGTGCCAGGCTTTTGTATCAGGACGATGCTGGCTTCATAAAATGTGTTAGGGAGGATTCCCTCTTTTTCTATCAATTGGAATAGTTTCAGAAGGAATGGTACCAGTTCCTTCTTGTAACTCTGGTAGAATTCAGCTGTGAATCCATCAGGTCCTGGAAAAAACTACTTTAAAGTTCATATGGAACCAAAAAAGAGCCCGCATCACCAAGTCAATCCTAAGCCAAAAGAACAAAGCTGGAGGCATCATGCTACCTGACTTCAAACTATACTACAAGGCTACAGTAACCAAAACAGCATGGTACTGGTATCACAACAGAGACATAGATCAATGGAACAGAACAGAGCCCTCAGAAATGATGCCGCATATCTACAACTATCTGATCTTTGACAAACCTAAGAAAAACAAGAAATGGGGAAAGGATTCCCTATTTAATAAATGGTGCTGGGAAAACTGGCTAGCAATATGTAGAAAGCTGAAACTGGATCCCTTCCTTACACCTTATACAAAAATCAATTCAAGATGGATTAAAGACTTAAGTGTTAGACCTAAAACCATTAAAATCCTACAAGAAAACCTAGGCAATACCATTCAGGACATAGGCGTGGGCAAGGACTTCATGTCTAAAACACCAAAAGCAATGGCAACAAAAGCCAGAATTGACAAATGGGATCTAATTAAACTAAAGAGCTTCTGCACAGCAAAAGAAACTACCATCAGAGTGAACTGGCAACCTACAGAATGGGAGAAAATTTTTGCAACCTACTCATCTGACAAAGGGCTAATACCCAGAATCTACAATGAACTCAAACAAATTTACAAGAAAAAAACAACCCCATCAAAAAGTAGGCAAAGGACATGAACAGACACTTCTCAAAAGAAGACATTTATGCAGCCAAAAAACACATGAAGAAATGCTCATCATCACTGGCCATCAGAGAAATGCAAATCAAAACCACAGTGAGATACCATCTCACACCAGTTAGAATGGCCATCATTAAAAAATCAGGAAACAACAGGTGCTGGAGAGGATGTGGAGAAATAGGAACACTTTTACACTGTTGGTGGGACTGTAAACTAGTTCAACCATTGTGGAAGTCAGTGTGGCGATTCCTCAGGGATCTAGAACTAGAAATACCATTTGACCCAGCCATCCCATTACTGGGTATACACCCAAAGGACTATAAATCATGCTGCTATAAAGACACATGCACATGTATGTTTATTGCGGCACTATTCACAATAGCAAAGACTTGGAACCAACCCAAATGTCCAACAACGATAGACTGGATTAAGAAAATGTGGCACATATACACCATGGAATACTATGCAGCCATAAAAAATGATCAGTTCATGTCCTTTGTAGGGACATGGATGAAACTGGAAAACATCATTCTCAGTAAACTATCGCAAGGACAAAAAACCAAACACCGCATGTTCTCACTCATAGGTGGGAATTGAACAATGAGAACTCATGGACACCAGAAGGGGAACATCACACTCCGGGGACTGTTGTGGGGTTGGGGGAGGGGGGAGGGACAGCATTAGGAGATATACCTACTGCTAAATGACCAGTTAATGGGTGCAGGAAATCAACATGGCACATGGATACATATGTAACAAACCTGCACATTGTGCACATGTACCCTAAAACCTAAAGTATAATAAAAAAAAAAAAATGCCTAGGAAGACAACTGACCAGGGAGCAGAAAGATCTCTGCAATGAGAATTACAAAACACTACTCAAAGAAATCAAAGATGGCACAAACAAATAGAAAAACATTTCATGCTCATGGAGAGGAAGAATCAATATTATTAAAATGGCCACACTGCTCAAAGCAATTTACAGGTTTCTATCAAACTACCAATGACATTCTTCACAGAACTAGGAAAAAACTTTTAAAATTCATATAGAACCAAAAAATAAATAAAGACCTTGAAGAGCCAAGGCAATTTTAAGCAAAAAGAACAAAGCTGGAGACATCACACTACCAAACTTCAAATTATACCACAGGGCTACGGTAATAAAAAAAAAAGCATGGTACTGCTACAAAAACAGACACATAGACCAATGGAAACAGAGTACAGAGCCCAGAAATAAGGCCGCACACCTACGACCATGTGACGGTCAACAAAACTGACAAAAACAAGCAATGAGGAAAGGAATCCCTAGTCAATAAATGGTGCTGGGATAACTGGCTAGCCTTATGCAGAAGATTGATGCATTAAAGATTTACATGTAAAACCCAAAACTATAAAAACCCTGGAAGATAACCTAGGTAATACCATTCTGGACATAGGAACTGGCAAAGATTTTATGCCAAAGACACTAAAAGCAATGCAGCAAAAGCAAAAATTGACAAATGAGATCTCATTAAACTAAAGGGTTTCTGCACAGCAAAGGAAACTATCAGAGTAAACAGACAGCCTACAGAATGCGAGAAAATATTTGCAAACTATGCATCTGACAAAGGTCTAATATCCAATCTAATCTAATCCAATCTAATTTAAGGAACTTAAATTTACAAAAAAAAATAATTAAAAAGTGGGCAAAGGACATGAACAGACACTTTTCTAAAGAAGACATACATGTGGCCAAAAAGCATATGAACAAAAGCTCATAATACTGACCATTAGAGAAATGTAAATCAAAACCACAATGAGATACCATCTCATACCAGTCAGAATAGCTATTATTAAAAAGTCAAAAGATAGATGATGGTGAGATTATGGAGAAAAGAGAATGCTTATATATTTTTGGTAGGAGTGTAAATTAGTCCACTGATTGTGGAAAACAGTGTGACAATTCCTCAAAGAGTTAAAAACAGAACTACCATTCAACCCAGCAATCTCATTATTGGATATAAACCCAAAGGAATATAAATCATTCTACCATAAGGATACATGCACACATATGTTCATTGCAGCACTATTCACAATAGCAAAGATAAGAAATCAACCTAAATGCCCATCAATGGTAGGCTGCATAAAGAAAATGTGGCACATATACACCATGGAATACTATGCAGCCATGAAAAAGAAGAAGATAATATCCTTTGCAGGGACATGAATGGAGCTGGAGGCCATCATCCTTGGCAAACTAACACAGGAACAGAAAATCAAATATCTCAAGTTCTCACTTATAAGTGGGAGCTAAACAATGAGAACACATGGATACTAGGAAGGGAACAACAGACACTGGGGCCTGCTTGAGGGTTGAGAGTGGGAAGGGGGAGGGGATCAGAAAAAATAACTAATAAGTACTAGGATTAGTACCTGGGTGATGAAATAATCTGCACAGCAAACCCCTGTGACATGAGTTTTCTATATAACAAACCTGCATATGTACCCCTGAACCTAAAATAAAATTTTAAAACAAATTAAAAATTTAAAAATAATAATGAGATATCACCTTATACCTACTAGGATGGCTAGAATAATAATAAAATGACAAGTGTTGACAATATTGTGTAGAAATTGGAATGCTCATGCTTATGCATTGCTGGTGGGACTATAAAACAGGGCAGTGTTGTGGAAAACAGTATGGCAGTTTCTCAAAAGGTTAAATACAGAATTGCCATATGATTCAGCAATTCCACTTATGGGTGTATACACAAAAGAACTGAAAGCAGAGTCTCAAGGAAATGGTTGCACACAGTGTTCATAGCAGCATGATTCACAAGAGCTAAAATGTGGAAACAACTCAAGTGTCCATCAACAGATAAATAGAAAAACAAAATGTGTCCATACATATGATGCAATATTATTCAGACATAAAAAGAAATAAAATTCTGACACATGCTACAACAAAGATGGACCTTGAACACATTACAGATTGTGAAGTGAGCCAGACACAGAAGGGCAAATATTGTGTGGTTCCACTTTTATGAAGTCCCTAGAATAGGCAAATTCAGAGACAGAAAGTAGAATGGTGGTTGTTAGAGGCTGGAGGAGGAGGGGAGAAAGGGGAGTTATTGTTTAATGGATACAGAATTTTCTTTGGGAATTATGAAAGTTTTAAGCATGGAAAGTGGTGATGACTACACTATAAATGTATTTCATGTCATTGAATTGCATACTTACCAATGGTTAAAATGATAAATATTATGTTTTGTTTTGTATATTTTATCACAATTTTGAAAAGCACATTAGAAAAAATAATAACAGGTTCATTACAAGCTCTCAACTCTATCCTGTATTCTGAGAGGCTTTTAGAAAAATTCAACAATACCCCCTAACTTTTATTTTTTTAGGAGATGAGAATAGTAGGAGGACAGAAGGAGAAGTTTCTTTCCAGAACATTGCAAATTCAGTACCTATTGATTCCATAATTCTACGGCCATGTAGATGGACAGGAAGACCAAGAATAATGGATTATTTTTAAGCTTTTGCTTCCTCTTGTGGGGGCAGCTAAAGAGGCAACCCTCCATGTGATGGGGCTTTCATAGAGTAGGAGTAGGATACTCTCTGATAGAGTCAGAGTATGGAGTATGAGTGGAGAGGATGCAGACAAAGTGGGGACTTTACCCTACTCTAGGGCTTCACATTTATGGGAACTGAAGAGCAGAAGCTCTGTCCTCCTGTTACAAGAAAAAAGATAAATAATAATGTTAAAAGTAGATGCCATCAGTGTTTTCAAGATGGACTATAGCCATATGTCAATTACTTAAATAAAGCAAGAGACCATGTGTATCTAGAGAAACAGAATAGCATAGATATTTATATAAAGGGGAGTTTATTAAGTGGTATTAACTGACATGATCACAAGGTCCCTCAATAGGCTGTCTGCAAGCTGAGGAGCAAGGAAGCCAGTCCGAGTCCCAAAGCTGAAGAACTTGGAGTCTGATGCTTGAGGGCAGGAAGTATGCAACACAGGAAAAAATGTAGGCTGGGAGGCTAAGCCAGTCTAGTCTTTTCATGGTTTTTCTGCCTGCTTTATATTCTGTGCATGCTGGCAGCTAACTAGATGGTGCCCACCCAGATTAAGGGTGAGTCTGCCTTTCCCAGCCCACTGACTCAAATGTTAATCTATTTCGGCAACACCCTCACAGACACCCCCAGGATCAATACTTTGCATCCTTCAATCCAATCAAGTTGATAGTATTAACCATCATACCATGTAAGTATTTAGCATTTTTTAATGAAGTGCCTTGTTATGGATATTTTACTGCTCTGTGAAAAGCTGTGTGATTATTGGCCTTCTTGTCAGAAAACAGTACTTTTCACTCCCTAGCATATGGTAGTCATTCAGTACATCAAACATAATAATTTTCTGTGTTAAAGATAGTTTTTAGGAAACTTCTGCTTCTGGAAATATATAGTAGACATACTTTTCCCCGTTTCTCCGATGAGTACTATGAAATGCCAAGACATTACTTATAAAACAAACACAAGAAGACTGAAAAGTGAAGAGACAAAATGTGCTTCTTCAGATTATGTTAAACTGACACTCTGTTTCAAGATTCTCTTTGCAGTACCTTGTTCTGTATGTATTCGTTTAATGTTTCACTTTGCCCAAATAATGCATTTGGGAAATGTCTCTGTCAGATAGCCCAGTGAAGAGCATTTCACCACAGGACAACCTCACCGCTTTTTACTTCTCTCCCTGATGGACTTGAACTAAGGAAAAACAAAACTTTAGAAGCACTCAAATTGTTGTAGTCACAGCTGTGTATAGGTATGAACCTCATTATGTGGCCTGATCTCTGGTTCATTCTAGGCTGGTAAGTCCCAGAGTAGATGTACAAAGAAGTTTTGAAGAAGCCTCAGTGAATTCTCCTTTCAGTTCTTAACAATAACTAACTTTTATTGAGCATCAACTGTGTGCCAAGCATTCTTCTAAGTGCTTTAAATGGATTAACACATTTAATTCTCACTCCATGAATTAGATTCACTCCTTTTTATTTGGGAAACTGAGGCACAGAATGGTTGTATAACTTGCTCAAAGTCATACAGAAAGTAGAAGCAGGATCTAGACCTTGAGAAACCAACCTCTGGACTTCTCCAGCTTTGGAGACCAAATGCTTAAAACAGGGTTTTTCAACTTTGGTCCAAAGCATTCGCTTCAAGATCATGCAGATCAAGTGCCTGTAATCCCAGCACTTTGGCAGGCTGAGGTGGGCAGATCACGAGGTCAGGAGATGGAGACCATCATGGCTAACATGGTGAAACCCCGTCTCTACTAAAAATACAAAAAATTAGTTGGGCGTGGTGGCACGTGCCTGTAATCCCAGCTACTTGGGAGGCTGAGGCAGGAGAATCGCTTGAACCTGGCAGGAGGAGGTTGCGGTGAGCCGAGATTGTGCCAATGCACTCTAGCCTGGGCGACAGAGCAAGACTCTGTCTCAAAAAAAAAAAAAAAATCATGCAGAGGGAGTGCTTGTTATAAAGCTGATTACCGGGTCCCACCACAGCATTACTACATCTAAATTCTGCGGGTGTGGTCTAGGAATCCAGATTTTCAACAAGCACCCTAGTTGATTTTTATGTGAATCAAAGCTGGAAACTCACTGGCCTAAACAGAGTATGCCTCATTTCCTACAGGAAAAACTCACAGATTTCTGAGAGAACCAGATCAAGCACAGGTCCCTCTTGATGGCCCAGTGGGTCCCTCCCTATCCCAATATGTAAAAATGGAAACCAGAGTGAGCAGATGCGTCTAGCAGCTCCCGAGCGAGGATCCTGGAGACTGGTGCTGTGTGGAGGTTGTACACAACAGTGTTTCTTTTTTATTCTCTTTCTTTAGAGCTTTAGTCCAAAGCTTAGTGGCAGCATTGTCTTCCCACCCAATGAACCAGCCACTTAACAGTCAATGCACTTCATTAGAAAAGTCCTGATATTTTGCCTGCTTGTTTAACTGAAGTTTCTACTATACTTCTGCCGAAAATTCCAGACCACAATTGTCTTTTGAAAACAAAATAACCAATTAACTGAATGAATAAAAGAATGAGTGGACAAATAAACTTGAAATGTACAGATCATGCATCGAAATTGCTCATAATTTCCCATTCACTTTAACAAATATCTCAAGGTACTGTCATTTACAAGCAGCATTACTCATGTTAAGATACAAGATATCATGGTTTATTTACCTAGGTAGCATTTGTCCCTTGAGCAATATAACTGTGGGTGCCCTTTATGATGTAATAATTCAAAGCTGACCATTCTTCATGATAAAAATTGACAAGATTCAGAAGTGAGTAGTGGGGGAAGCATTATAAATGTTGGACTAAAAAAATTAAATGTGTCTCTACTGTGTAACGAGTATTACTGAAGTAAATCTAGCCATTAATATCGAAACATCAGTGACCCAATTAAAAAAAAACTAAAAAGAAGTGTGAATAGCTTTCTTTGGGTGATGTTTATAGATAATTACATAAACCTGTTTGATGGGAACACGTGTTTGCCATAAACAGAGGCTTAGATTAGCATTTAAAGAATTAAGAGTTGGTCGGAAGGTCTAAGAGGATGGATAGGTAATAGCATTTAATAGAATGGGGCTAGCATGAATTTTGTGAACCAAGTAGAACTGGGGGGACTGGTTTTTTTCCAAGGAAATGGTAAAATTACTTCGATGCACTGGAATCCAGCACAAGATTAAAGCATTTGGACCATCCAAGGTCATAGACATAATAAAAATATCATGGACTTTGGAGTCAGGTCCTACATCAGAAGATCCTAGATTCAGATCCTACTTACCAGCTATGTTCACTTAATCCAATTACATAGTTTCTCAGAGTTTCCTTCTACTCACCTATAAAATGGGGATACTAACACATATTCTACAAAACTATTGGGGGTAATAAATGAGATGACAAATACTGAGCACCTAGCACAGAGCTCAACTTATATTAGGCACTCGATAGATGAGAGTTCTCTTCTCTCTCTCCCGTGCAAGTAGCTACATTACCAGAATAAAAATAAAGCCTCAATGATGGCATCTCTCACTGTCACATAAAGGACTCCATTGACATAAACTCAGATGCTAGCAATATGTGGAAGCTGGACTTGCAAGGATTCATTATACATTTGTCATTCTTTTTTTTTTAAGTAAAATAGAAGGTTAATGTTGACTTCCTAGCTAGTCTTTTAAAAAACATACCTTTAAAGTCATGTGATTAGTGCTCTGTTTCCATAGATTAATAGAAATCAAAATTGTAGAAAGAATAGTTAAAATATTATAGGCTTTCTGCTGTTCCTTTCTTGTTTTTAAATTTTTATCTTCTTAAAAAACTGTTATGTACGTACGGCAATCCTTAGTTGCAGCACAGCAGGGCTTTTGCAGTTCTCTGAATTATAGGTAATAATGAAACTCTGAAACTTCACTTTCCTCCCAGGCTGGTGTGGAGCTGACATGGCCAGGGGAGGTAGCTTAGCTATGTGAGTCGGTGGTAAGGTAGGAGGTGATGAATAAAGCAGAAAAACCAAACATGAAGAGAGCAGGGCTGGGCTTTTCACAAACCCAGGCTGCAGGCTGAGCAGAGCTGAGCTTGGGTGCTTTCGCAGAGGTTTTGTAGAAAGGTGATTATATCGCATCATCCTCCCCTTTGAAAAAGAAACATCTGACAATGTGGTTTCTAATAGGTAAGAAGGAGATCAAAGGTTGCAAGTAGCCTGATGTCTGCCCTATGCTGTTTGCACTTTTAATGCGTCCCTTAGTGAGCCTCCAAAGCTGAAATAAGCCCCGCCTGTCTCTGTTGATGGCTGTTCCTCCATCAATCTCACACAGCTCATACCTGTGCCCAGAAAAAGCCTGCATCCTACGGCATGTTTCTCCTACAGGGCTGCTTCCCAGAAGCCAGTGGTCACGTCCAAGTCTTGATAGGCTTATACAGAACTTCAGCTGAGACAGGACCATTGTGGTGGTTCTTCACTCTTGGTCCAAATCTGTCCACTCTGAACATATTTGTGAGACTTAGCACAATGGACGCCCCTCCTGCCATCCCACCAGCCAATGGCACTTTACCTTTATCCCTAGATGGCGTCTCTCTCAGTGCCTCTCTCCTTGCTCTGCTAATTCAGCAAGTGTGGAGAATCATGCTGGTTTCTTAATCAATCTCCCCTGAGCCAAGAGCTGTGGTTCCTCATCTTTTCATTACCAAGATCTCTTTTGTCTGTGCTGAAACATCATGCCCAGCATGAATGGAGTCAAATTCCCAGCTTTGAGTTCCCAATTAGAGCCTTGATAGCTCTGACTTTTCATTTTAAGAGCCAGGTATTTGTAAAAGGAAAGACTTAGGGGAAGTGGTCAGATGGGTTGGATTTCCAGATCTTAGCTTGAATACCAAGAACTAGGCCAAGAGAACTATAAGCACAGCATTTCAGCAACAATCCAGAGAGTGGGAAATGGTGTGTGTTGATGTAAGTGACAAGTTTCCAACACATGAAGAGCAGATTCTGGGCTGGGGAGAGGAGCCTGGAGAGGAGAAGAAGGGTTTCCATACTGGCCAGGGCACCTGGGCTACCATTTGTCTATGTGGTATCTTTGTGTGAATTAGAAGAGAAAAAAAAAAAAAAGCACTCCTTCCTCAAGATATGTGAAAATCATCAGAATAAATGTACAAATCAATGGTGTCTATGATGTGAATAGCATTCCCTCAGGTGTGCCACTGTCCTGCGATGGATAATAATTTCATGAAGGCCCTAGGGGCACACACTGTTCCTTGCCTGCTCCCTCTCAGCTGTAGAGGGGAGGGAGTTGAAAATTTTTAGTAGATTGGGGATTTGAGACCAGAGGGGAACTGTGCCCTGCTTGCCATCAGAGATCTCAGGAAGGAGGCAGCCTCTGTGCACTCCCCACCAGCATGCAGCTGCAGTAGCATGGACCCTGGCAGCTGGCCCTGTAAGCAGAGCTAGGTCAGAGATGAACATCCCTCTCCCACCTCGATTCTTGAGGCCTCCAAGAAATCCAGAGAGGCATTGAAGGCAGTCGATGATTGAAAGCCGGCAAAGCTACTGAGGAGTGAATGGTTCCAGGTGAGCAGACTGATAGCTGAGGCTGCAGATGAACCAGTAGAGCCTGGGAGGATGTTGCTGACCCTCAGAACAGCAAGTGCCAACCAGAGCTATGGTTAGGACCAAATCTGGAGAGGAAAATGCTGAACTTCTGAGGAACACTCGCCATATGTGGACTGTGCCTAAGAGAACAGATGCCACAGGGAAGCAAGACAGCCCTGGTGTCCAGGGAGGGAATCTGGGCTGTCTTGCTCCCCTGTGGTATCTGTTCTCTTAGGCACAGACCTAAGAGATCTAAGTCCCTGGGGGTGATGGGTAAGACCCCATCACTATCAAACAGAGTCCTCCTTCCTCTCCTCCTCCCCTGCTCCCTGGCTGTGATCTGCGTCCCTAGGGGTGATGGGTAAGACCCCATCCTTGTCAAACAGAGTCCTCCTTCCTCTTCTCCTCCCCTGATCCCTGGCTGTGATCTAAGTCCCTGGGGTGATGTGTAAGACCTCCCACGGACTTAGATCACAGCCAGGGAGCAGGTGAGGAGAGGAGGAAGGAGGACCCTGTTTGACAGTGATTGCACTACTTTGAATTGGCAAGAATATATTTTTTTCTAATTACTTTGTTCTAGATTAAAGAAATTTATTTTGTGTCGACCACTTGAATTTTGTGACTATGTGAACATCATGCCTGCCACAAACAAAACACTCATTCTGTATTTATCAGGTGTCTCCTTCTCTTCACTTTTCACCTCTCCTGCTGCTGCAGGCTCGGAATTCGAATTTCATAGTTAGCCCCCAGAAGAACATTTAACTTTGTAAAACTTCAGACATTTGCGTTTTAACTGTGGGCTTCTCCCATTTATTTTATCCTGTTTGTTCTCATAGAGTAACTAATGGTAAAAATTTTTAGAAACAACATGTTTCTTTAGGAAATTGGAATAAAAGGGATTAGTAATCAAGTTACATTTCTGATCTAAACTGGACAACAGATAATCTTTTCCCAGCCACATGCCCAATGTGGCAGTGAGGAAGAGTCAGGCATGGAAGGGAGGGTATCTTTATCACAGCAGTTCTGGGGCTCAAAACCCTGGAGATCTTAACGGTGGAAGGATGAACTTCTCCATTGAATGTACTTTTCCAAAGGTGACGATGATCTGGATAAAGTATAGAGTTTATAGTGTCTACTGTTTAACTTGAGGAATAAAAGATGAAATGTTTTCTTTCACAGGCAACATTTAATATCAACAACTATATTTAATTTTAACAACTGCAAATTTTAGATTCTTTCTGAAAATGAGTTTAACTCCTTGTTCTACCCAAGCAGTGGCTTTGACACAATTCAGCACCTTTCGTATCACCTGTATTCTTTCATGTAATCTAACACTGACATCAAGCTCTGTGGGACTGTGCATGATAATAATTGTTAACATTTATTGAAGATATAATTATGTCAGGAGATAGTAATAACTATATAAATTAGCTCATTTAATTCTTGCAACCCTATGCGAAAATTACTATTCTCATTGTACAGATGGAGCAACTGAGAAATATAACTTACACCTGTTCAGTCTCCTCAGAAAAGACGCTGCAACTATTCTCTATCCACTGGTGCATGGAACTAAGGATTTGGCAGCCTGGATACAGCTGCTAGGCTCTTGGGTGCCATCTTCACCTTCCTCTCCTCCCCATGCTTTCTTTCTACCCAACTGGATCTCTTGTGTACAGGGAGCCTCAGGGTCTGAGTATCTCCCAAGTTGAAACACAAACTCTCTCCCAGCCAAGGAACTTCTGTGCCAGCCTGAGAAGACCTAGGTAGGGGGCCAGGAGATGGCTTGCTTTAAACTGGCCTTTCCTTGCCGTTAGTGGTGAGATCTGAGATTTTAAAATGAGCTTAAAAGAAAGAGTGGTCTTTCTGCCTGCCTTAGTACACACTTCACAGATGCTTCTTGTAGCAGCAAAGGAATCCTCCACTCTAAGGTTTTACATTATGATTTGGAGCCACAGTGCTAACAAGTGTACATTTGCAGGTTCTGTCCTCTGCGCCCATATTTCCCACAAGACCCTCAAAGAGATGGTAAGATGCTTCAAGACAAAGGATACATATATATATATATATATATATATATATATATATATATAGGACTTCTGATCAAATACTCTTGTCTTGTGTGTAATCATGATTCTAGATTCCTAGCATTCTGAAATAATGTATTATTGTTTATGTTATAAATATAACTCAACTTTGGGGTTAAAAGTTGTACTCTCTGGCTTCTAAAAGTTCTAATTAAATGCTTCGAATTAGTAGAGGATATTAGATTGCTAAAAGCATCCTGTGTCTTATGCTAAAATTATTTTTTAAATATTGCATTTATATAACAGAATTAATGTTCTGAGTTGTTGTGACTTTTGTTTTTGTTTTTGCTTTTAAGAGTGAAAAGAAAAAGGCAGAGATCCGGAGAGCTGAAGCTGATGGGTATTTGCCTGTATGTCCACGGATTGATTCCAATGGGATTAGACATTCATCATCAACAGCCCGAGGTGATGGTTTAGTTTTTAGTAAGGAACTAACGACATCTCTGATGGTTCCATTGATCTTCTGCTCACACCATCCTCAGACTATTCTTTACTTCTTAATAACAGTTCTTTTTTCCTTTCTTAGGAAGAATTGATTTTTCAGTTTAGTCCTTATGATTTGCAGAACAAAGATTATGAAGATCGTTGCCTTTAGAAGATGAAAGATCATGAAAAGAATGTGGAATTAAAATGGATCCTTATTTTTAATATGATATCCTTCCTGACAAATCAATATGGTTTTTTAAAAAGCACACTCCCTAAAGTTACTGAAAATACATCTAAGCAATTCTAAATCAGAGAGAAAATATTTAAGTTCACTTTATTTAAATGGAAAAAGAATAACAATAAAGGTGTCTCCAAGAGAGAGAAAGAAACATGAAGCCCTTGGAGGACTTCTACAGCTAAATATATTCACAATAGCCTTTCCAGGCTATTCTCATGGTAGGAGTAGCCGTAGCAGAAGCAGCAGCAATAGTAGTAACAGTGGCAGCAGCTAGCATTGGGAGCATACTCACTGTGTACCAGAGCCTGTGCTGAGGTTTTTACATGCTTTGTAAATAAGCACAAATACTACATTGTTAGTATTATTCCTATTTTGCAGATAAAAACTAGATTTTCAAAAAAATATGAATAACTTTGCTAAGACCAATAATTAAAAAGCAATAAAACAGGATTTGAATCCAGAACTGATCTAAACGCCTGGCCTCAGATTTTCAAAACTAAAACAGTCCTTACACAGTCTCTACTCCAATCTCTTATTTTCCAGATTTAGGGGCTAAGGCCTAGAGTGCAAATGATTCACCCAGGGTTGTATGACTAGAGTTAGTGGAAGAGCAGGGAAGAAAACAGTCTCCTGGCTTCTGAGTCAGTGCCTTGACACTATAGAAGGTTAATATGACAGCCCTTATCTCTCGTGGGATAAACATTCCAATTCCTAGAGTTAAAAAAAAAAAAGCACCCAGCACCATCAATCACACACACATACATTCATGAAGAAGCGGCATTGGATAGACCAAGCCACCAGATGAGTACCTCATTCTTCCCTCTGTGCGCCATCTTAGGTGGTGTCTATGGATTATGGAGGCAGAACCATCCCAGGCAGGCTGGGAGAATTCAGAAGACTTGAGGAAACACAGGTGAGATTAGGTGAGGACAGGAATTTGAGTGGCCTAAGAAACTGTCATCAATAACAGCTGAGAAGCAGAGAGGCCAAGACAGAACATTCGAGTTCTGCCTAATGTGTAGGAAGTAACTAGAAATCAAACCCCAAAAACAAATGGAAATAGAATAGAACTGTCTGGGAAGAAGGAAAACTGAGGAGGAGCAGGCCTAACTGGGAGTTGCATGCCATGACCTCTCAACTTTAGGAAGAGGAACCCACCACTAGACAAGTGCAAATATGCCATATTTCCCCATCTTTTCACTATAGAAGTTTTCAAATATACAGAAACATGGGAAGAATTGTACTATGCACACCTGAATTCTCCCACCTAAATCTGACAGTTAATTTTTTACTACATTTGCTTTATAATATATTTATCCATCTATCCCTCTAATCATCTTTTTTTGATCTTTTACATTTTACTACATTTACACCTTACACTTTACTATAATTTCTTTATAACATATTTACCATCCATGTATTCATCCTTCTATTCAACTTATTTTTGATGCATTGCAAAGTACATTGCAGACATTAGTACCTGTCACTCCTGAACACATCAGCATGCATATCACCAGCTAGAGTTCAATATTTGTCTATAATTCTTTCCTCTTTTTGAGATTAAATTTACATACAGTGAAATGCACACATTTTAAGTCATTCATTATGTTTTGACAAATGCACTCACCTGTCTAATCCAAACTTCTATCAAAGTTTAGAACATTAAAATAATTCTAGAAAGTTCCCTCAGGTCCCTCTCCAGTCAATCCCTATCTCCCACACCAGATATAACCACTGTTCTCATTTTTTTTTTTACCATAGATCAATTTTGCCCATTCTAAAACTGTTGAAATAAAATCACACATTATATACTTTTTGTGTAAAGCTTCCTTTACTCAGCATGGTGTTTTGAGATTGATCCATGTTTTTTGGAGTGCCAGAGGTCCATTCTTTTTATTGCTGAGTAGTATTCCATCGTATGGATACACCACAGTTGGTCCATTCTCCTCCTGAAGAACACTTCAGATGTTGCCAGTATCCAGCCAGCTATTAGAAATAAAGCTGATATGAATATACTTGTACAAGTCTTTGAGTGGACATATGCATTTATTTCCCTCCAATAAATACTTAGTGATACAATTTTTTTCTTTTCTTTTCTTTCTTTTTTTTTTTTTTGAGATGGAGTCTCGCTCTGTCACCCAGGGTGGAGTACAGTGGCATGATCTCGGCTCACTGCAACCTCCACCTCCAGGATTCAAGCAATTCCCCTGCCTCAGCCTCCCAAATAGCTGGGACTACAGGCACGCACCACCATGCCCAGCTAATTTTTGTATTTTTAGTAGAGACAGGGTTTTGCCATGTTGGCCAGGCTGGTCTTGAACTCCTGACCTCCCAAAGTGCTGGGATTACAGTTGTGAGCCTGGCCACAATTTCTGAGTCATCGGATAGACGCATATTTAATTTTATAAGAATCTTCCAGAACTTTTTCAAAGTAATTTTGCCACTTTTCACTCCCAGCAACAACGAATATAGGAGAATCTAGTTGCTCCATATGCTCGCCAACATTTGGTGTTGCCAGTTTCTATAATTTTAGCCAGTCTGGTGGCTAAAATTCATTCATATAACTTTTCATCTATTTTCGTCTCCCATAATTTAGAGAGAGAAAACTGATTCCTTCTATATTCAACAATCATTACAACATTCTTTGGACACTTATAATGTGCCGGATACTGTGCTAAGCACACACCCCCATTATATGGGAGTTACTTTATTATTATCCTTTCACAGAGGAAGCTACTGAGGCTTAGATAATAACTTCAGGAAAGCCACTTGTCAAGTCAGTGGTACCACCTGTGCCTGCCTGACTCCTCCAAAGCCCGTAATCTTAGTCTCTCTGCTATACCCCATTCTAAAGCTGGTGCTAAGACAGAAAATAATTCACATCTAGAGCTACTGCCTCTCCTTTCTTCTACATAACTAAAGTCTCTTCCAATGTGACACACATGTCCTGTTTGGTTAGTATGTGGAATAATGGGAGCACATTCCAAGCGTAATAGGAATCCGTACAGCCAGTGATAACCCACCTGAGTTGAGGGAAAAAAATTAAACTGTGAGTTTAGTCAAAGTGGCAATGCTAATAAAACCTAGGTGTTCTTTGCAAACTTCCTGAGTGCCCATGTAAAAAGCATCCAATTGCAGGGTGCACTGTGCCAGTCATTCTGCCAGCAAGTCAATAACCTCTTACTGAGCTCCCCCAGGATGATGGTGCTGTGCTAGACATAGGATTCCAGAACAAGTCATGGAATCTAAGGTGCCACTCATTTATGTACTACTAAGAAGTAAATAACACTGCTTTCTTGTCTTTTGGAATTTTTATTTTATACTTACTAAAACAATTGCTTTTATACTTAGAGACAGGTGTCCAGTAATCTGTGCTAACCTGATCTTGATCCTGTCTAGCACCTTTGCATTGACATTATAATTTCAAGACACATCAAAGAACACCTAGGTTTTACAAGCATTGCCACTTTGACTAAACTCATGGTTTAATTTTCTTCCTCAATGAAATCACATGTCACTTGAAGTTAAGGAGTGTCTAGTCAAAGGTAAGCAGGAAGTCAGCAATAAATTCATGTTTGATTCCTTAACGATAGAATTACACCAGGCATGGATTGATCCCACCTGCTTCTCTATTTGCTTTAAAATTCTATTACCTATTCTGAGAGATGTGGCAAGTTCTTCTGTTTTCAGAGGTTTTAATTGGGCTGCAACAGGCTGTCCTTTTGTCTGTATCTCAGGAATGAAACATACCACACCTTCCTTTGCTTGTAGAGACTTCCTTTCTTAGGTACCTTAAAACACTTGGTTTTGAAATAAAGTACAGAATTGAAGTTGTTCTTCCAACAATGAATATCCGATTCACCAGTATCAAATGTATGTCCTATTGCTCTGTTTCTGTGCCTTTCCTTGTACATAGTACCTTTTCAAGGCTGAACCATAGTGTATCATTTCTGAAGACTTTTTTCTCAATCAGTGAATTTGTTGTCTTTACCAAAAAAAAAATCTTCATGGAGACTTGGGATTGTATTGGCCAGTTTAGGCCAGTACCTGAACTCTGAGGAAACTGGCTACCTTCTGAATAACCTGATCTTTCTTCCAGACAAGGCAGAATTTAGGACAAGTCTACCTCCTTTTAAGCTTTAAGTATCTTGTTAGAGACTGGATTCTCTCTTGTAGTAGCACTGAGATAAAAGAATCACCACTGCCACCAATGTCGGGAATCTTAAACGTAAAAATAAAAAACGACCCATCTAAAAATGGAAAACTATGATAAGGTACAGCCCTGATTTCAGAAGTATTAATACCAGGGCTTATCTCCTCTGAGTACTCTGAAAGGATTCAGCTGTCATTTCAGGAATCATTTTTACACATAAGTGAAAATTATCTTTAAAATTTTCTCTTTCTGTTATACAACTAAAATGAGAATACATTTAATACAGGTGGAGCTTAGAGATGAATACCAATGTGCATTGCTAGAAAAAACAGCGGGCCATCATTAGGGTTATGCTTATTCTTCTAACAAGAAAGAGGACTTTTTTTAATTTAAAGGACTACGTAAAATGTGGTTTCCAGGGGTAGCCTAGAAAAGTACTGATGACTTGCATTTCCACGATACAAAAATGTGAAACTCAAATCTATGAGTAGACATTTAAATACATCATAAATTACTTCAAGTTTCTAAGTAATTAAGGGGGAAAAAGCCTTACCTAAAACAAATTTAAAGATTAGTGTTGAAATCACTGATCATTAGAGAAATGCAAATCAAAACTACAATGAGATACCATCTCACACCAGTCAGAATGGCTATTATTAAAAATTCAAAAAAATAGCAGATGCTGGCAAGGTTGTGGAGAAAAAGGAACACTTACATATTGTTGGTGGGAGTGCATATTAGTTGAACCATTGTGGAAGACAGTGGGGCAATTCCTCAAGGACCTAAAGACAGAAATACCATTCAACCAGCAATTCAATTACTGGGTATATACCCAAAGGAATATAAATTGTTATATTATAAAGACACATGCATGTGTATGTTCACTGCAGCGCTACTCACAACAGCAAAGACTTGGAGTCAACCTAAATGCCCATCAACAGTGGACTGGATAAAGAAAATGTGGTATATATACACCATGGAATACTATGCAGCCTTAAAAAAGAACAAGATCATGTCCTTTGCAAGGGAATGGATGGAACTTGAGGCCACTATTTTTAGCAAACTAACTGAGGAACAGAAAACCAAATACTGCATGTTCTCACTTATAAGTGGGAACTAAATGATGAGAACACATAGACACATAGAAGGGAACAACACACAGTGGGGCCTATCAGAGGGTGGAGGGTGGGAAGAAGGAGAGGATCAGGAAAAACAACTAATGGGTACTAGGCTTAGTACCTGCGTGATGAAATAAGCTGTACAATAAACTCCCATGATACAAGTTTACCTATGTAACAAACCCACACATGTACCCTTGAACTTAAAATAAAAGTTTTTTAAAAAAAGATTAGTGTTGAAAACCAAGTATGAACAGTACCTTAACTCCTAGATTCTAGGTTTCCTTTTTCTTTTCCCAGCTGTAAAGGCTAAAGCCTTCTTTCAGGCTTTGACCATATACATAAAATAGTTAAACTTTCTATATCTCATTGTGTTTTAAGAGGGTTTCACTTTTATTAACTTATGTTTTCCAGGAGCACTGAGTTAAATGACTTCTATGTATTCCACTTTATTCAAAACCTAGAAGTCAGCATCAAAAGATAGAATAGTGTCTGTGAAAAAAAATGATTAGATGTCAGAGCCATGTTCCAAAGCTCTGCTTATCCTATTAAGTCACACTCTCTTTCAATTTGTACTTCAATTTTCTGTATTCATTTCTATTAACTCATTCAATCAAAATGATCTGAGTTCTTTGGATGGGGACTCCAGAATGATGACAGCTCAAAAGCAAATCATGTCTCTTCTTTTTTGTTCCTTTGTCATCTTTTTCAACTTACGTGAGAATGCAGAAGTCTAACAGAAAAATAAATAAATAAAGCGTAACTTTTTTAAAAATATGATTATCCTAAAGCATTTGCTTCAGCCAGAAAGTCAGTCCTTTCAAAATGGATTTTCTCAAGTAACATATCTCTAATTCCTCATTTGGTTCCTTTGATTTTCTGTATATGATATGGTGCTGATGTGGGTAACTACTAGAAACGTTTATATGCAAGAGGATGATCATTCTATTATGTGGAGATATTTCCTGGGCAATTAATCTAGAGAAATAACTTCTGACATTCTATTGAATTTAATATGCTATTTTACATTTTAACTAGTCAGCAAATAACTACATTATGAAGTATGAATAGGAACATTTCTGAGAGCTGTGAACTTTAAGTCTTGCCCTCACTGTTCTTTCTTTCTGAACCTCAGCCTACCCTTATTAAATATAGAACTTCTACTGATTTTAAAGAAATGGAATCTCCATTATAATAGCTGAAGTGCTTTCAGGAGGTTAGCATTAGGCCATTGTATTTGATGTATTATGCACAATGATAAAGCATCATATATTATGGATTAGTGAGAGTCAGTTGAGTAAAACAATAGCAAACTGTGTTTTCCTTTAAGTGTTGCTTTATCCTAAAAAAAAACTTGGGTTTGCATGTATTATTTTCAGATTTCTGCTAACAAAAACCTACAAAGAGGGATAAATGACATTATTTGAACGAAATCTAATTTCTACAAAGCACTTTAAAATATTTGTATTTTAAAAGTGTCAGAGAAAATAATTAAAGTGGAATTGCTAACTGCATATCCCTTTTACTTAGAAACAATTAATGATGTTAAAGAATGACATAGAATATCCCATGCTTATAGATTAGAAGAATTAACATTGTTAAAATATCCATACTACCCAAAGTGATCTACAGATTCAATGCAATCCCTATCAAAATACCAATGACATTCTTCACAGAAATAGAGAAAAACAGTCCTAAAATTCATATGAAACCACAAAAGACCCTGAATAGCCAAAGCAATCCTGAGCAACAAGAATAAAGCTGAAGGTATCACACTACCTGACTTCAAAATATACTACAAAGCCATAGTAAACAAAAAAGCATGATACTGGCATAAAAACAGACACATAGACCAATGGAACAGAACAGACAACCCAAAAATAAATCCACACATTTACAGCCAACTCATTTTCCACAAAAGTGTCAAGAACACATGCTGAAGAAAGGATAGTCTCTTTAATAAATGGTGTTGGGAAAACGTAATAACCATATGCAGAAGAATGAAGCTAGGCCCTTTTCTCTCCCAGCACAAAAAAAAATCAAATCAAAATGGATTAAAGACTTAAATCTAAAATCTGAAACTAAGAAACTACTGGAAAGCAATATAAGGGAAATGTTCTGGGAAACTGATCAGGACAAAGACTTTTTGGATAATATCTTAAAGGCATAGGCAACAAAAGCTAAAATAGACAAATGGGATTGTATCAATCTAAAAACCTTCTACACAGCAGAGGAAACAATCAAAAAAATGAAGACACAACCTACAGAATGAGAGAAAATATTTCATCAGACAAGAGACTAATAGCCAGAATATATAAGGAACAATAACAACTCACTAAAAAACAAATAATCTGATTTAAAAATGGGCAAAAGGCAGAAGTTACAGACCAGCCTGGCCAACATGGCAAAACCCCATCTCTACTAAAAATTTAAAAAAGTTAGCCAGGCGTGGTGGTGCATGCCTGTAATCCCAGCTACTCAAGAGGCTGAGGCACAAGAATTCCTTGAACTCGGGAGGTGGAGGTTGCAGTGAGCCAAGATCATGCCACTGCACTACAGCCTGGTGACAGAATGAGACTCTGTCTCAAAAAAATTAATTAATTTAATTTAAATGGGCAAAAGGTCTGAATAAACATTTCTTAAAAGAAGACATACAAATAGCCAACAGATATACGAAAAAGTGCTCAACATCACTAATCACCAGAGAAATGAAAATTAAAACCACAATGAAATATCATCTCACTCAAGTTAAAATGGCTTATCAAAAAGACAAAAAATAACAGATGCTTGTGAAGATGCAGAGAAAGAGGAAGGCTCACACACTGTTGGTGGGAATGTAAATTAGTGCAGTCACTATAGAAAAGAGTATGGAAGTTTCTCAAAAGACTAAAAATAGAACCGCCATATCATCCAGCAGTCTCACTGCTGAGTATATATCCAAAAGAAAGGAAGTCAAAATATTGAAGAGATATCTGCAGTCTCATGTTTATCACAGCACTATTCTCAATAGCCAAGATAGAGAATCAACCTAAGTGTCCAATAACAGATGGATGGATAAAGAAAACGTGCTATATACACACAATGGAATATTATTTGGCCATAAAGAGAATGAAATCCTGTCATTTGCAGCAATATGGATGGAACTGGAGGTTATTATGTTAAGTTAAATAATCCAGGGACAGAAAGACAAATATTGCATGTTCTCACTCATAAGTGGGAGCTAAAAACGTAGATCTCATGGAGAGAGAGAGTTGACTGGTGATTACCAGAGGCTGGGGAAGGAATAGGGGGTGGGGGAATGAAGTGAGGTTGGTTAACGGGTACAAAAATACAATTAGAAGGAGTATTGTCTAGTATTTGATAATACAATAAGGTGACCATAATTAACAATAACATATTGTATGGTTCAAACTAGCTAGAAGAGAAGAACTAAAATCCTCCCCACAAAAAGAAAAGATAAATGCTTGAGGTGATCGATATTCCAATTACCCTGATTTGATCATCACTTTTATGCATGTATGCAAATATCACATGTGTCCCCAAAATATGCACAGGTATTCTGTATCAATAAAAAAAGACATAGAAGTAAAACTGCAGGTTTAAGGCTTGTAATTTTGGAAAGCTTTTTCATTCAGTTCAACATTGGTAAACTGCTCATTAAGGACTGGCAGTTAAGCTTGAGGCTTTCTTTCTTTTTCCACAAAGAGCTATGAAGCTGCTTAAGAGAGAGTTATGCCAAGGTTTCAAGCACCATGCAGTTTAAAAATGAAACTGAAATCTGACCTATGACAAGTCAAAGTAGAGGGACTTTAAAGGACCACTCAGATTGGTTATCATGCGTTCCTTCAAATTTGAGGCTATAGTGAACTTTGGTCATAGTCTTGCTCGTATTAGTCGCCCACTACTGCTACAACAAATTACCACAATTTTAGTGGGTTTATTATCTATATTTTTTTTAGACCAGGTCTTGCTCTGTCACCCAGGCTGGAGTCACATTTTTGTCAGCTTAAATTTCTGGAGGTCAAAGCACTTTGAGAGGCCAAGGCAGGTGGATCACCTGAGGTCAGGAGTTCAAGACCAGCCTGGCCAAACATGATGAAACCCTGTCTCTACTAAAAATACAAAAATTAGCCAGGAGTGGTGGCACACGCCTATAATCCCAACTAGTTGGGAGGCTGAGGCAGGAGAATTGCTTGAACCTGGGAGGCAGATGTTGCAGTGAGCCAAAATCACACCACTGCACTCCAGCCTGGGTGACAGAGCAAGACTGTCTCAAAAAAAAGAGTTGTGGAGATCAGAAGTCTCCATTCATCCACAGATAAGATCAAGGCATCAGCAGGGATGTGTTCCTTCTGGGAGCTCTTGAGGAGAATCACTTCCCTTCCCTTGCCCAGCTTCTGAGGCTGCTGGCATTCCTTGGTGTCTCCCTCCAGCCTCTGCTTCTGCTATCCACATCTTCTCTGATTCTCCTGGATCCTCTTTTACTTAGAGGAACCTTTATAATTACATTTGGGACCACCTGGGTAATCTGAGATCATCTCCCTGTTTTAAGATCCTTAATCACGTCCCTATCGCAGAGTCTTTTTTGCGATGTAAAGCAACATGTGTTCATTGGTTCTGGGGATTAGACATGGACATCTTTGCAGGGAACAATTGTTCTGTCCAACCACTCCTGAGGAGCACCCACTGGCTAGCAGCTGGGCAGTGAGCCATGGGAGGATGTCTCATTGGGCAACCTGTACTCCAGGGCCACATCAGGGCAAAAGATGCCTTAGTGTTTTCCATGGACCAGAAGTGGACAATGAGAGAGAGAGAAAGAGAGAGATTCAGTCACTAAGAGAGCAGACAAGCCTCAGTGGAGAAAAGCCAAATATCACCATCTCCCAGGCATCAGGAAACAAGGGAAGGAGCAATGAGTTAGATCTGTGCTCTTCATGTGGGGCACAAGGATCAGGGCTGGTCCACTGACTGTTGCTTGACTGTTACTGGTCTATGGTGGGAATAGTACAGAAATTGAAAGTAAGCTTTGCTTTGTTGTTGTTGTTGAGACAGGGTCTCACTCTGTTGTCGAGGCTGTAGTGCAGTGGTGTGATCTCAGCCCACTGCAACCTCCACCTCTGGGGATCAAGTGATCCTCCTGCCTCAGCCTCCTGAGTAGCTGGCACCACAGTCACAGGCCACCACAGCTGGCTAACTTTTATATTTTTAGTAAAGACACTGTTTTGCCATGTTGGCCAGGCTAGTTTCAAATTTCTGAGCTCAAGTGTTCTGTCCGCCTCGGCCTCCCAAAGTGCTGGAATTATAGGCATGAGCCACTACACCCAGCCCTTGAAAGTAAGCTTTTAGAAAATTTTACAGCAGCTTGACAGTAATTTTATGTCTATTCAATGTGATGATTTAAAATGTGGGCTTCTATTTTGCATGACTTTTTTTCATTTTATCTTCGCGGTAATTCATTTTTACTGTGTGTTTTCAAAAGTATCAATCCATGGCAGAATGGAAATTAAAACAAAACAAAAACAAAATCCCTTGGTTCTTTACCACAGATGGTTTTTCAAGAAGCCCCAAGCTAGGAGAGAGTGTATTATTCACAAAAGGGAACTCTAGGTAATAAAGTTCCCCCAAAATATCCAAGAGGAGAGAATCAGCTTTAAATACCTGCCAGGCACAGAGTTCCGTGCCAACTCACTACACTATCAGTCTATGAAGAACTTTCCTGGCACTCTTTCCCCTACTCCCACCCCATGCTCCAACCCCAGAGGCTTGGCAAGCTGGGGAGGAGTTGGGGCATTGGGCACAGAAAGGGAGAAAAAGCCTGCCACTCCCGCTTCCTCCAGCACAGCCTTCCCCATGCCAGGGGAAGGGAGAGGCTCCACTTTAAATCAAGTTTATTATTATTATAGAGACTACACATGCTAATTACTGAATTGAGAATGTACTCTGCAGTTTCAAGACTTTTTTTCATTGTGTAATAGTGACCAGAAAATTCATGAGGCGTGTCCAAGTTTTCAGCCAATAACAGGTCAAGAACAAACCCCACAGAATCATTTTAAAGGAGCAGTTCAAGACTGGAATGGAAGTTACTTTCTGGTTTTGTCCCACAAGTTATGATTGTTTAACCTAATAATTACATTACTCAGATATAGGGCAAGTCTTCATGTAGAGCCACTCAAAGTATGATTTAGGGCAGGGTTTCTCAACCTCAGCACTATTGCCATATTGGACTAGACAATTCTTTGCTGTGAGGGAGCTGTCCCACGCATTGCAAGGACAATGACCTCTAGAACATCCACTCCAAGTTTATGGTAGCCAGAAGTGCCTCCAGACTGCCAAATGTCCACTGGGGGACTAAATTGCCCCTAGCCGAGAATCACTGATTTAAGGGAAGCAGTGTCTCTTCTTCCTGCCCTTCCCGCACTCAGTAATTACCTCCCTATCAAGCCGCAAAGCATCTGAAATTCCATCATTCAACACACTCTTTGCCCATTCCGGAAATACTGTTTTTAATTCAACATTCTCTGAGAAATGACATTGAGCTGCTATCATTGGTAGGTTAGTGTGAAAGGGATCATCAGATTTCTCTCTTACAAATTGGCCCATTATTAACTTACCGGTTGTATGAAGCCAAGCTGAGTGAGGCACAAAGATCTGGGGAAGCCTGTTGGTTTCTTCCACTGGTGAAACATCTCTTGAGACCATCTTCTCCCTAACGGTGTCCCCGCACCAGTTCTCTCATTCAGGGACTCCACCTCTCACCCGTATAATGGCAATTTTTACCATGTTCCCCTGTACCAATTTCAGATCCCTCAAACTCATCCTCCACATTTTTCTAGGAATGATCTTTCTCATAGTCTTTAAAGACTTGCCATCACCCATACAAAAACATCCAAGCTCTTTAGCAAGACATTCACCCCAGCCTCCATCCATACCGCACTTTTCTATCCCCTAAGATTTTGCTGTTGCTCTTCCCTGTCCCTTTCTCTTTCCTTCGCCACCCATTTGTGTCCTAGAAAACTCCCACTCAACTTCCAGGCTCAACTTAAGCACTCAAGTTCTTGAAAATCCTTCTCTGATTCACTCAGCCATATTTAAGTGCTCCTTTTTCCATGCTCTCAGATAACAGTGAGTAGATCTTTAGTGCAGCACTTACCTCTTTGAATTGTTTTCTCATTAGAATTTTGTCTCCCACTAAACCATGAACTCAATCATTGAAGGTAAAAATCGTGGTCTGATTATTTTCCTGGAGAAGTTCATGATGCGGTTTATAGAGCACCATGATGTGATAGAGCATCATTGTGTCATTCCTCTTCGTCTCATCCATCCACTCTGTCTTGCTTTCAACTTCCAAACCTTGCAGGCCTCCATTTAGTTCTAATTCATCCTGCTCTCTCCCACCTCCAACCTCCCCATATGATCTTCTCTCCTATTTGCTATGCTCTTCTTCTTTTCTTACTGTTAACACTCTCTGAAAACTCTGCTCATTTTTCACCTCTTAGCTAAATGTCGCCCTTTCTAGGAACTTTCCCTCAACTTCCAGACCAAGAGAGGTCCCTCTGTTTCACTCTTCCAAGGCATCCTGTGCTTTGTTTTGTACTATTCTGTACTTATCACAATTTGGCTACTGTGACTCTCATACCATTACACTTGGGTTTAACAGATGTGCTATTACTTTAATTTTCTAAATAAAATTCAGTCTGATTTCTGAGCTTCTCACTTGCCAATGTAGGAAAAAAATCAAAATCAGTCATGTTTTGGCAGGCCTTCAAGAGCACAGAATTCTGGAGGCTTCTGTAGTGCCTAGGACTTGGGGTAAGAGTCTCTAGTCTTCAGTCCACTGTGGTCAGAGGTCCCTGCTGAAGTACTCATTATTCAATGTATGGTCTATTCAAAGACTGAAGGCTTTTGTGCTTCATGCCAAGCTTTAGGGCTCCATCAGGCTGAGTGTTGTGACTGACACCCAGGGTTCTCCCTCAAGTTGCACCCTGCAGCCACTTTCCCTTGAGGCCCCAAGACTTCCCAGTGCCATTGTGATTGCAACTTTTGCTTGTAGCCTCCAAGCACCAATCTCATCCCTAATATTTGCAGAGTAAAAACAGAAGCTTATATACCATATGGCAAAATATTTTCTTCTTTTTCTTTTCTTTCCCTCCCTCCCTTCCTTCCTTTCCTTTTTCTTTCTGGCAGGGTCTGCGTCATGGCTCACTACAGCTTCCACCTCCTGGGTACAAGAGATCCTCCTGCCTCAGCCACTTCAGTAGCTGGGACTACAGGCATGAGCCACTGCACCCAGCCCCAAATATTTTCAAAGTTGCAAACCCAGCCAATGAATTGTTAAATAAAATGTGTTCTATTGCTGTATGCTGACAAATATACCTACATAATTTCCTAGAAGGCTACACTCAAATTAAGAATTTTTAGATTCCTTGGAGTTCTGTGCTAGAACATGGTGGCCTGGTAAGTATAGATCCCTATCCCACACCCCCACTGCATCTCGCCAAAGGGCCTCGCATGCCTGTGTGTGGTTCTTCAGCCTGCAGAACCAGGCTGTGTCCACACCCCTGCAAATGACCATCCTTTGGCCTCCCTTTGGTCCTGGGGTGCTCAACTGATGGCACAATAGGATGGACCTGAAGGTAGGGCTGTTTGGATTGAGAGTTCTGGGCCCCAGGAGCCCAGAATGTAGCCTAAAGAAGAAGGCTTATGTTCCAGGTGGACATATTCCCTTGGCTGCATAGATGCTTTACCCTGGCAAAGCAGGAGTACCCAAAGGAGGGCCAGGGCAGAGCCCTGTAAAGTATGAGTCCAAAGCAGGACCTGTCTTGCCTGAGTCTGACTGCAATCCTGAGATCACATCCTATAGCACTGCTGGAACCAACTAATCAGTAAGCAACAAGAGGCATCAGAAAGTAAACTTTCTCTGGCCGGGCGCAGTGGCTCACACTTGTAATCCCAGCAATTTGGGAGGTCGAGGCGGGTGAATCACCTGAGGTCAGGAGTTAGATACCAGCCTGGCCAACATGGTGAAACTCTGTCTCTACTAAAAATACAAAATTTAGGTGGTGCGTGACTGTAATCCCAGCTACTTGGGGGGCTGAGGTGGGAGAATCGCTTGAATCTGAGAGGCAGAAGTTGCAGTGAGCTGAGACCGTGCCATTGCACTTCACTGGGTGACAAGAGCGAAACTCCATCTCAAAAATAAAGAAAGTAAACTTTCTCCATATGATAAATCAATTGAGAGTTGACTATTAATGCTAATTTAATTGACACTGATATGTGGAAACAAAGCTAAAGGCCCATGAGTATGTTGCTAAGCCAATAAACAAACTCACTGTTTCCAAAGTTGTATGAAAATTATTAACAGGTCTTATTAGAAGAAAGTATTCAATAACAAAATGTTTGAAAGAAATACATATTTTGAAGCAACCATTTTTTCTTTAATGCAGAACTTCTAGGAGCCTTTTTTTTTTTTTGACAGCGTCTCACTCTGTCACCCAGGCTGGAATGTGGAGTGCAATGGCGCAATCTTGGGGATTCAACCTCCATCTCCCAGATTCAAGCAATTCTCCTGCCTCAGCCTCCCAAGTAGCTGGGACTACAGGTGTGTGCCACCATGCCCGGCTTTTTTTTTATTTTTTTATTTTTATTTTTGTTTTTAGTAGAGACGAGGTTTCACCATGTTGGCCAGGCTGGTCTCAAACTCCTGACCCAAGTGATCCACCTGCCTCAGTCTCCCAAAGTGCTGGGATTACAGGTGTGAGCTACCGCACCTGTCCAGGAGCCTTTAATATAAGAATGTGGCCTGTGAATCCCCAATAGACAAATAAAGTAGGTTATATTTCCCAGACTTGTATGATGTGTGTGTATGTGTGTGCGTGCATGTGTGTGTGTATGCACACATGCCTGCACATGTATGCATAATATATCTCTTGGCAGTAGAATTCTGAAAATGCTATCAATCAAAAAAAAAAAAAATCACCGTATCAGAGTTCTTGAGTATACGGGATAGAAACTACTTATGGCCAGTTAAAAAAAAAAGGAATTAAGTGGAAGGATATCACGGAGCCTTCAAGGCTCCAGTTTGAAAAGCAAGCAGCTTGGACAGTAGAATCCACAGCAAGAAGAGCCCTGCCCTAGAGCTACAGTTACTGAGATCAATGAGTTCCCAATCATCTCCATTTCCAACATCACAGGGAGATGCTCACAGATAATAAGTGAAAAAAAATAAGCAAAAACAATATGAGCCCAATTCAACAAAAAGAAAGAGAGAAAGATTTACAGGAACAATCTTAGTAGGAAATACAACAGAATGTTAGCTGTGCTTTTCTCTGGGTAATGAAGTTACAGGGTATTTTTATTTTATTTATGTACATAAATTACATCTGTAATTATAAAAAACAAATATTTTTCAAACTATTTTTGCCAAGTCTAAAAGAAAAATTGTTCTAATGCCAACATTTTGAGACAAAGTCCATTTTCACAATATTCAAATCCTTCCTGATTTCATAAACTTTGATGAGTTGCTCTAGTTATCAGATGACCTTTTAAGTTTTATCATACTTGAGGATTTCTGGTCCAATAAACATTTTTAAAGTTCTTTCTTAACTTTTATATGGATATATAGGACTTTATAAAATCAGAATTCCCATAAATTATTGGCATTAGTGGTATACCAAGTCCCTGCTGTCAATAATTAGTATAGCTGCCACTAGCTGATGCTATTGGTAGAATCTTGTAACAAGGAACTCTCCACGGTGCTTGTATACAACTTCAGATGAGACCGCTTCACAGATAATTTCACTTTTTCCAAACAAAATCAGCTCTTTATTAAAGTAGCAACATAAATATTAATGTTTCTTTATTAAAAAGAAAGTAGAATTAACAATAATAAAAACTTCACAACACTATCCTAAATAATATGTCAAAAATAAAATAAAAAGAGTAATATAATCCATTATTTTTAAATAGCAACAATTAAGAGACTACATACCAAAACTTCTGAGATGCAGTCAAAGCTGTGCCCAGAGGCAAAGTTATAGTCTTATGTGTCCTATTATTAAATAAAAAAAATGAAAATAAATGAACTAAGCCATCAATTAGTACAAAACATTCATAAAACAACAAAATAAACATAAAAAAGGAAGGAATTAAAGATGAAAAGTTATATTAATATTATATCAAATAGAAAAAATAGAACTGATGAAATACTTGTGTTGGTTCCTTTAAAAGACTGGCAAGTCTAATAAAAGAAAGGAAAAAAGTAACTAAAAAGACCAGAAATGAGAAAGAAGCCATAACCAGAGATACAGAGAAAAATATTTTTAATTATAATTATATATAGACAACAAATTTTAAAATTCTATGAAAATGCATGTTTTTCTTTAAAAATATGATTTTTTAAATTGATACTCAAGACGTGACAGTTAAAACTACAGTTAAACTGTCACGTTTAACTGTAGTTTTAACTGACAGTTAAAACTTAAAAAAAAGGTTTTTTTAAGTTTTCAGAGAATTGTCGTCTACTCAACCTCCCTTAAAGAGATTGAGGCCTAAACAATGTTATTGGTGAGTTTCTCCAGACCCCAAAGAATAGGCAATTCATATGCTATGTACCAATCTAGGTTTTCAAGCTGATAAAGGTAGAATTCAAAAATGTAAAACTACACCCAATCTTATTCATAAATATAAGTGCAATAATCCAAATAAAATGTAAGAAATTGAGTTCAACATTGCTACAAGAAAAAAAGGGGAAAAACACCATTATTTAACAGGATACATCTCATGCAGAAATAATCCAGTATTGAGAAACTATTAACATAATTTATTGTGATAATAGGCCAGAGAAGTAAAATCACATGATCATTTCTAGTTGCCTAGAGTATGCTTAATATAATTGAACAACTTCTAATAAAATGCTTAGTATATTTGAACCATCAAACCACATCTTTAACCTGATAAAGACCTGTATTTCAGTCTAAGAGCTAACATTTAAAAGCTGGTAAAATTTAATGGCCTACCTAACAAGTCAGGAATAAGGGCAAAGTTATTACCATCATTTATTTAACACATGAGGTATAAATATTATAAAGGAAGAGAGAAAAATCACCATTAATTATACTTAAAATGATTGGCTACTTAGAAGAGAATCAACTAGGGAGTATTAATGAAAGAGTTCAAAAAAGTTATCAAATACAAAAATCAATAGCTTGACCCCAGAAGGAGCAGCCAGTAATAAAAAATAATGGAAAAATGATCCCATTCAAATGCAACAAAGAAATGAAATATCTAACAATACAATTAATAAAAATATGCAAGACATACAAAATTACTAAAGAACATTTGGAGATTGTCTTCAGTAACCTTTACACGACAAGTTCCTGAATAAGAAATTTAATACTACAAAGTTGGTAATTCTCCCCAAATTAGTCTATACTGTTAAAGCAATTCCGAACAAAATGGCAATAGAATTTCTTTTGGAATGTGACCAAAACATAACTAAAGCTTATCTGCGAGAATACACGAAAAAAATATAGCCAAAAATATTTTAAAAAGAAGAGTAACATTTACCCCCATTAACTGAGAAACTAAACACTCAGTAAAGCAAATGATAAAATGGCAATAATTAAAACAACGTGGTTCAGGAATAGAGGATATAAAAAAATAAACAAACAATAAATTCAGAAACCACTCCTAGTGTGTGTAAGAATTTAATATTTGATAAATGTGGAATTTTTAAAACAGTAGAAAATGGAGTTTTCAATAAATGATGATACAATAACTAAATAAATATTTAGACCCTTAATCACACCTATATCAAAAATAAATTCCATTTGGAGTAAAAATTCAAATCTGAAAAAATGAAATAAAAAATAGATATTTATATAACACTAGGAAAAGAGAAGACCTTTTTAAACATAACACCAAAAGCAGAAATCATGAAAGACTGATTTATCTAAATAAAAAATGAAATATTTCTGTTTATCAAAGACATCATGGATTAAATTGATAGATATCTGACAAACAGCAAAATATCTGCAGCATGCAGAACAAAGAAATGGTTAGTGGTTTCAATATATAAAAAGTTCTTACAAATCAACGAAAAGTGAACCCTCAACAGAAAAAATATCAAATGTTCATTCATTCCTTCGACAGATACTTATTGTGCACCTAGTATGCGTCAAATATTGTGCTACAGGTGGAGAACACAATATTGAAGAATCTAGACATCCAAACATGGTCTCTTCCCTTATACATTATAGTATGGGAAATAGACCCCCCCCCAAAGGTAAATAAACAAATAAATAACACTACAAGTTGGGACACAGGATTAGAGTGATGAAGGAAAGAAAGGACTGATACAGCAAATGGGAGGACACAAAGGGAGGGTCTACTTTCAATAGAGTGCTCTGTGCAGGTCTTTCTCAAGATGTTATATTTAATCAGTTATCTAAAGGATACGGTTGTGGTGGGAGAGAGGGTGGCTGTGAAAAGCAGCTTAAACAGAGAGAACAGCATTTCCTAGGCCTCTGAGGTGCAGAAAATATCTTGGCATATTGCAAGAACCAGTGTGGCTGCATTCGAGTGGGCAATAAAGAGAGGAGCATAGATGGGGGTGGAAGGATAGGTAAGGGTCACATTGTGCAAGGCTATGTGAGCCATGGTAAAGGGGTTTAGATTTTATCCTAAAAGCAACAATTTGCTTAATTCAATTTGTGAGAAAGGCTGTTGCTACCACTCTATCAAAAATGTATTGGAGTGGTTAAGAGTGGTAGCACAGAGACCAGGTGGGACTGGTGTCACGATATCCCGGTAGGAAAGAATAGACAACTCCATTAAAAAGTTTGGTTCTGAAGGAGAGCTGAGAAATGATTCCCAGATGGAGAAGACGTGGGTGTGGTTAAGATGAAAGACACTGGAGCATGTTTGCAGGGAATAATCCATTGAGAGGAGGTGGGATTGATGATGCAAAAGAGAGAAAGGGGAAACCTAAGGAGGAAGTCCTTGAAAAGGCAAAGGGACTGGGATTTGGGGCATGAGAGGAGGGGCTGATCTGTGAAGCTCCCTCTATTACCACAAAAAGGAAGGTTACCAAGGTAACTGGGTTGGAGGGTCTTGTGATGACAAGATGAGGAAGTCTGTATGTAGTAAATTCTGTTTTCTCAGGGAAATGTGAAGTAAACAGGGAGAAAAAGATCAGAACATTCTGAGGAGATAAAAAGGTATGAAGAGTAGTCTCAGATGTGGAGAACTAAGACTACAGTAGGAACAACAGCACCAACTTGGTTTGAGTTAATGGATTGGAAGTAAAAATGAATTGCCTGAATTGTATGTTTTTCTCAAAGAAAATGTTCAGTTGTCCCAGTAAGGCCCATGGAAGGCAGATGGTAAGATTTATCCAGAGTTGGGATTTTGTCAGGAAAATTAAGAAATTATGGTTCAAGAGTGCTGAAAGCAACGCATTTCAAGGAGAGTGATCATGATAATGGATCACAGAATCTAGACCAAGCAAGGATGAGAACGCAAGACAGGGGCTGATAAACAGTGGGGAAAAAAATGAAGCAAATGAATTAACTGTCAGTGAGCAAGGAATCTAGGATAGGAAGATGGTGATCAGAGCATGGAATGTCTGATGATGTGCTAGTTCAGGTCCTCTTAGAAGCAGACAACAAGACAGGGTTCAATGTGCAAGGGTTTTATTAAGGGAACTCCTGTGAAGGATAAAGGGAAGGAAGCAGGAGAGGAGAAGGGAGACTTCATATCATAATACAGGTCTGACACCTGTGAAAGGAGAGGGGAACTGGGCCCAAGAGCCTCAGGCTGCATGCAGCATAGTTCTCAGAAAGATTCAACCAGGCCACTCAGGTGTTCCCAAGCCAAACTTGCTCATCAGAGGAGTCCTACATCTTCCATGAACGCGCCACCACCAACACCCCATGCTGTGCCCGCTCACTGACTGGGAGTAGTGCCAGAGAAGCATGGCTTCAGTGCAAACCCAGCGGTGGATGCCTTCGGAAGGCAGGGGGACCTGTCAGTCACTTCCGCTCCCTGGAGCAGGAGATCTGAGAGGCCATGGTCACCACAGACAAGACTGTAGAGAGGATGCGGATTCTAATGATAACACGGTCTAGAACTGTGGTAGCAAGGACTGATTCTGAAGGGGAGAAATAATCACTGGAGATGAAGTTACAGGAAGGAGGGGACTGGATGTTGGAGTTCAAGTTCAACCACAGTTGTGCATAACACAACTCCAAGTTGTGTCAAGCACCCCACAGTCACTGAGGATTTGGACAGTTATTAAAACAATCTTCTGGCAGATGGCAATATTTGGGGTTGTGGCGCGGGGGGTGGGGAGGTGGACGGGGGGAAACTAGTTTGTCGATGCCAGGATTTGAGGTGAAGGTTCAAGTAGGAGCTAGTCTTTGAAGAACTAATTATGACAAAACTCACTAGGAATAGGAAATCTATAAATTACAGGCTGAAAGGAAAAGGATGGTATTGTCCAGTGACAAGATTCTCAAAGAAGCCGGGATTTTGGCAGGCAAGAGAGGACTCGCACGGAGGCCGCCCCCAGCCTGTCCCTAAGGCACGTGGTCCTCTAGAGGGCTTCGCGGGAGAGTTCTGGCTGAAACCAGGGCCGGCGAGGGCAAGGGGTGAAAGGGGTTTGAGGCGAGGCAGAGGACTCGGGGTCTGCGGACGACTGGTCGGCCCGTGGAGACGGCCGCGGCGAGGCGCCTGAGGTACGGCGGTGCGGAGCGAGGGCGAGGTCCCGCCAGCGGCCAGGCGGCGGCGCTCACGGAGCCGCGGGCTTCCCCAGGCCCCGGGCCGCGTGCTGGCGCTCTCGGGCGGCGCCGCCGCGGAGCTTGGCGCGGCAGCTGGCAGCGGCCTGACGCGTGGTGACGGCGCCCGCGGGCGGGCAGCGGTTCCCGGGGGCGGCCGGGCGCAGGACGGCGGCGCTGCGGGACGACGGCTTCGCGAGGCTTCGGCCCGCACTGGTGGCAGCGGTCCCCAGGGAGGAAAGACAAAGATATGCGGGTTAGAAACCAAGGAAAGCGCGCCGACGCCTCTCAGCCCCGCAAGAGCTGCAGACCCAAGGGCAGTGCGGTGCCACTTTCGCCCAACAAGGTGCTACGAGAGAAAACTGCGGTGGTCATAGGAAAACAGATCCAATTCAGGTCTCATGCAACAACTTGGTGGCAATTTAGGAAAATGTATCAAAACCCTTAAATGTCTGAATACTCTTTGACCCAGAAAGTCTAGCTTGAGAATTTTCCCTTAAGGAATAATTATGAATACCTACTAACCTTTTATACAGGGTGTTCAGTGCAGTATCTATAATAGAAAAAAATGCCAGAAAAAAATGGCAAAAAAAAAAAAAATGGGAATGTCCTATACCCAACAATAAGGTATTGGTTATAGTCTTTTTCTTAAGCGAATACTAAACTGCTATTAAAATAATGCTGTGAAATAATACGTAATGATATGGAAAGGAATTGATACTATATGCAGTGAAAAAAATCAGTTTCATCCCCATTTGTACCATGTATGGGTGTATACTTATGTGTACATGTGTGTACACACGACACATCACATATGTAATAATGGACAGAAACACATCAAAATGTTAAGCAGTTATTTCCAGCTGATAAAGCTGCAGGTAACCCTTTTTAAACTTATGTTTCCCAAATTTCATACAAGCATGTTTTATAGTAAAAAATATAATACAAGGAATTTTACTCCATTCTTACATACCCATTCTATATTTATCTCAATTCAAATTTATGAAAATCTTTCTTTTCTATTGTGTAGCAAAGTGGTAGACATCAAGAGATTTTTAAAAATGAATAGAGTCCACAAAAGTAGTTTTTCTTCCTCAAAAGTTCTGCGTAAAATACAGTATTACAGAAGAGTTTATTGCTTAAACATTTTGCAGTTAATCAAAGCCACTGTCTTTTGTGACATTATATCTTTTAACTCTAGTAATAATTTCCACTTCAGAAAAAAAAATTCTGGGCTTTTGAGAAATGAGAAATGTAATTTGATTTGTAATTTCCAGGCTTGGGAACACAAAGTTTGCTAAAAACAGAAAAATGTGGGACAAATGTTTTAGATCATACCAATGTTTTAGAGTAATTCAATGAATCTTTCTTTAGTTTGAAATAATTGAATGGGATCAAAACTAAAATATGACAATGAACTAGAATCTAAGCTTAACATCCTGGTCTCCCAATCATAAATTAATTTAAAATTTTAAGTTAATACCTAGGGAGTCCGTTTTGCTAAGCCTTGTTCCGGGAACATGCATAAAAGTGATAATAAAATTATAATAATATAACACAGGAGAGGGGTTCCAGGGCTTTGTTATTAGATTGATAGAAGATCCATTGTAAGTTTCAGATATATTTTAAGCTAAAGTGAGCTCAGAGTTGTCAGGCTGATTTTATCTAATGATGAGCAAATCCAAGATTAGATGTTTATTGGAATGTTGCTTTGTTGTTTAAACAGATGATGACATAAGTAATCACACCAATCCTGTAAGTGTCCTTCACCCTGAAGGTACTGGATACAATAATTGTGTCTGGAAGCATACTTTTGGTAAAAATTATCAGAAATAAATAAAATGTCCAAAGAGAACAAATCCTCTTAAGGCCAAAAGTTTGTGTTAACCAACTGCTCCTGAATAAAATGAAGGTTATAGGAGCTTTTAATAAAACATTTTCTCTCAAAAACCTTAGTATTCCCCAAATGATGTAACCAAACAGTGTTAAATACAAATAAGACAGAAGAGCATTTATTATTGGTGCTGCAGTCCAGCTTTCACTATCCATACAGTGATTTCAATTTAACTCAACATTTTTGGAGTCCCTATTATGTCTCCTGCACTGTGCTCAGACAGTATGAACAAAAAAGATAACACAAGGTTCCTACCTTTGAGAAGCTCTATCTAGAAAATTACCTTCAGATTACTCAGAGGCGGGGGATAACCTGAATCCCTAAATTACTCGCCATTGTCATGCCAAAGCTTCGCATCCCATATTCTTCAAATGAGCTGATTTCCTCTCATTCCTTTGCTCAGATTTATCCAGAGCAACCCACTGCCTCCACAATAGCTAAATCAATAGAGATTCTGACTAAAAATATGGACTTCCTCCTCCAGAAACATGCGCAGAAATGCATACACCATTTACTTCGTTTCACTGCACTGGAAGCTGATTTCCTGAACATAAGCAATATTTATAAAGGATTATGCCTCCTTTCTCTTTTGAAAGAAAAATGACTGTTTCCTGGAAAAAAAATTAAGAAAATTCTGACTGTTCAGTAGTACATCTCAATGAGATCTAGTTTAAATGAGTTGAAACTGTGCTTTGGCTTTTGACATAGCAACATATACTTCATCTTTGATAATCCATTACAACTTTTTCCCTATGGCAACAAGTACTGAAATCCTTGACTCACAAAGGTACATATTTAATAGAACGAAAGCAGAATTGCATAGAATGGAATTTGCCAGGTTAAGGTGGCCTGCAAACTGTAACACCAAATTCCTCCAAGACTTTCAAGTTAGATTCAAGTCACATTATTTCCTCTGCCTTCAAGTTCAATTAGACTTCTGGAAAGTCAGCAGATTTCTGTCTGGTTAGAGAAAAACATCTTACCCTGCTCCTGTTTCTTGGCAACACCTTTTGGAAAGGTGGTAACAGCTGCTGATATGGAAAGCACCGAGGCACAATGACGTGCAGCAATCCTTTCCTCATCAAGCAGGAAAACCATGCTGTGTTCCTGACATCACAGGTGCACCAGCTGCCCCCAGAGTGCAATTTTTCTTCTTCCATTTGAATATTTATTGAGAACGATTATTTTGAAGATATTGACAGTCTTTCCAGTTTCCAAAAGGTGTTCTAAAATGGAGTTCTCCTTTGATGACATCAGCAAGCACATGAAAATGTGAAGCTGGATGCACTGAGAGGCATCAAGAGTTTCATTCAATTGCATGCTGAAGAGAAATATGCAGAGCTGCCCATTTCTTCCAAGTCTGAAGTGAGTGATGTCATTTGACAGAAGCAGGGCCTCAATTTTCTTTCATGGACCACATTTAAGAACCTTTGAGTCAAACTATTTGATTCCGCACTCCCCTTACACTATTGTTTCCCACCTCTGTACTTTTGTTCTTGGCATTTCACCCATCGAAAAATGTTTTCTCCCTGCTCTCATCTATTCAAATCCTGTCCATCTCTCAAGACCCAGACCAAAGCCAGTCTCTTTCATTAAGCTTTCCCTGACTACTGCAGCCTGAAATGATCTATCTCTCTTCTGAACTCTGACAATGGTTCCTATCTTTGACAGTTCTCAAAATGTGGTTCTGAGACCACCACCTTTAAAAATGCACCATAATATGTATTTTTACAAGCACCAGAAAGAGCTGTGGTAATTTCTCCCGTTTTCCTGAATCTTCTTTGCGACTCTTAAAAGAATAACTCACTTCCCAGATGGATGGAGAGAAGACTGACAATGATTATTTTTGCTGGGGTGACCAACTGATTCATCTGAATTATTCCTTTCTGTACTCATTTTCACAAATGTTTTGATTTGTCAGTTGTGTATCTGTCAGGTCTGTAGTGTCATTGCTGACTGCTGAAATCCTACATTTACCCACAGACTTTTCAATCACAACCTCCCAGTGCCATGGCCATCCTTCTAAGGATTCAGATGGTGCTACCATTTTCAAAATAACTTCACACTCTATGAGAAAGAATTTAAGCAGAGCTTAAAATGAAGGCAAGCACAGTTAGATGGAAATGGCTACAACTGACATCATATACTCAAATAAGATGTAAAATCAAATGTATTCTGGAACTGAGCAGCAACTTCAAGATCATCTCTTCCAACAGATTCACATTACAGATGGGGGAAATGTGGAGAATGGGGTATTTCAGAGCAAGAAACTGAAATTTAAAAGAATAAAAATCTTAAAGTTAAAACAATAGCAAGATCACATACAGTCCAAGGCATTGTCCTAATTAGCTCATGGATTCAACATTAAGGATAAATAAAATTGAAGAATTAAATGAAAAGAATTAAAGAATGAAAATAACTCAAAATGTAAAAGATGGATCACACTCATCTATAAAAATGGCCCAAAAGACTGTCTTTGATATTACTAGTAACAAGATGACTTGGACTCAAAACCAGTTATGCTTATTCATAATAGTTATCATGTACTTACTGTATACCAGGAATTGGGCTAAGTGTTTTACATACATTAGTCAGCTCAACTGCATTAAATTCTAATAGAAAAAAAGTATCAAAAGAGAAAGTCTATAATACCTCTGTAAGAAAAGAAATGAAGAAAGCAAAAGCTGGCCATGCATCTGCAGCCTGGTCTAGTGGAAAGGATGCTCTGCATATTCAACAATATCTGGTCTGAGTGGCAGTTGCATTCCTATGGGGAAGATGAGTGTGTTGCACTACCAGAGTTTACTGACACTGGTTGCTGAGAGCTGATTCAATGCTCACCAAGCAACCTTCTGATTATAATTTATTTTTCCATGTAGATTTGCCTATTGGGAGAAAATGCACTGAACCATAAACATGAGAAACGATTGTGCCTGACACTTCCCATCACAAATTAAAGAACTGATTTGTGGTATTTATACACTACTATGAAGCCGGTTAAAGTGATGCAGTCTACTAATACCTAGTTACCTCTCTGGATGAACCAATAGTCAGGGTCAGCCTTAGAAAGCAGTGGCCACATCAAAGTTACCTGTGAGGCCTGGCAGGGAGGCCAGCCTACCCTCTGTCCTGCTCTCCACCTTCTTTGAACAGCAAAATCCCACATGATTACACACACACACACACACACACACACACACACACAATAACCATTTTAATTAGAAATGGAAATGATGGGAAAAGGAGGAACAAAATATAGTGTTTTTCCATGCTCTAGAGCACTACCTTGTGAGCTTAGTTTTTACAGCAGATTAGGCCAAAGTGGTTCTTTTTTCCAATGGCACCGATAAGTACTTATTTTGCTTATTAAAAGAATAAGTCACCTAAGCAAAAAGAAAAAGTTCAAGTAGAACTTGGACATATAAACTTTTACCAAAGAATAAATATAAAAATATTTCAGATGTCCATAAATACATGCAATACATCATTACTTAGGGGTGTTGTTTCCTTTTGGGATGTTTTGTTGGCCAGTTTTTGTTTTCTGACATCATCTCCATAGGAGAGAAACTTATAAATATAGCAGGATCCTAACATGACTTATCACAATTCTTGACAAGCCTTTTTATTCATTATCTTACATCAAGAATTCCAAAGTCAGAATGCAGTAAGAACCATTAGGACCCTGTGTTCAGGGTTGAGGATAACACACCTAAAAGCTGTGCTAAAGCTATGAACATCATGAATACGATCTTACTTGTTCAACTACTGAATTTTAACTATGATGATGGTGTTATGAAAATATATTTTTAGTCTGATTAACTTTTTTTCCAATCAACAATGGTTGGAGTCTAATAGTATTTTCAAACAGAACTACCAAGTAAATAATACATTGAGAAGGCCTGCCATCTTTAGGAAGAAAGCAGAATTACTAATTATCTAACATGAAGTTCAAATATAAGTACTCAACCTCTATGAATATTATCATGGACATTTGGCATGGGACACATTTTTTAATGGATGTGTCTTTTGTGATACAATTTGGTCCATAAGATCTAAAATCAAACGGTTCTGACAGGCTCTATTTTTCTCTGAAAATTAAAGCAATAATTGCACTGATAGATAAGTTGGCCAAAGAAAAACCCAGAATGATCAAAATTAATGGTGTATTTTTATATAGATGATCATGAATCATATCAAGATAAAATATATAGTTACAAACTGTTTTGAGAAACAAATGAAAAACTATTTCTGTGACATGCATTTGAGGTTGGAGATTTTAAAATTTAGAAAATGAAACAAACATTTGTGGTTTGACATTTATACCATCATTGCTTCTCACTGGCCTTGAGATAAACTGTTTGTACATACAGTACAAATTTTTACACAAGTCTGAAGGTAAATGATTTCCCTGAAAACTTCATCTGCCAATTCTTTCTCAAATGGAAAATTAAATATACAATTAGCTATTTTTGGTAACCAGCAATAACAGCTATTTATAAATTTGCCTTATTATTTTTTAACTTTCAACATTATTTATCATAAAATAAATCAGTGACCCTCTCTTCCTGAAAGAAATGTGAAATACATCATGTTGCATGTGAGGTACTCAATATGCTAGAAATAAATAATAATTTAATACTCTGTCCATTCATATTAACAAAAAACAGTTGTTTAATAATAATAGGCAGTATAGCAAAATGGAAAGTTCATGGACCAAGGAACAAAAAAATCCCCGGCTCTACAATTTTCAGACATTGTTAAGTAAAAAAAGGCAAGGTGCAGAAAGGTATGCATAATATGCTACCATCTGTGTGAAGGACAATGTATACATTTCCTTGATTGTACATACATGAAATAGCTCTTGAAAGTCCAAGAAATTGGTAACTTCTTGCCTCTGGGGAAGGTAATGGAAGAACTGAGAGATGGGGTAGGGAAAAAACTTACCTTTCACAGTATACCTTTTTGTACTTTTTAAAAACGTTATTACATATTAAAATAATCTTTAAGAGATAGCTGGCTTCTATTCCTGACTTCTTCATCAGCTACACATTTGACCTTGTGCAATCACTTACCTCAGTTTTCTCCATTTTAAAATACTAAATCTCTAGATTCTCCATGTACAACTCAACAGAATTATGGCTCAATCGAAGGTATATACAAAATATCAGGTGGTGAAATAAAATAACTATTAGCCTTAATTTGCAATGACTTACTCTTCTGTCTTTTTATTCTGTATTGAAAGTAAAAGTGTGGTTAACCCACCTTTTTAACATATCCAAACTATTGCTTCTGACATACACACTCTCAAAACATTTCAATTACTGAGTAAATATTAAATGTAAGTATAAAGAGGTAGAATTTTTGTGGTAGAGTTTCAAAATTGAACCTGAGATAGGAAAAAGCTGAAAATCACCCATATATCTCCAAAGTTATCCCAAGAATCTTCTAAAAGTCATCCATAATCTTTATAAACAGAAGATACTAAAAGAATCAGAGAAGGCCATGAGTAGAGCAATAGAAAGCTTAGACCAGGAAAAATAGGACATGAAGAAGACACTACAAAACAAGAAATCAAAACTTATTGATACCTTACAGGACAGGGAGAATGGGGACAGGACTGGTGATCCATTCTTTCATAATTCTACATGCTGTGGGGTAAAACCGATAGCCTTGGGTCTCAAAGGGCTTAGAGGCTAATCATGGGGGGCAATGTAATTAATAATGCAATAATAACACAAAGGATAGAAGTAAAAAATAAATGGTAAGGTAAATGTGAGTTTATCAGAAGAAGTCTCCATGAATTGGAACTGTCAAGAACAGATTCATAGAAGAAATAAGACTTTGAAGTCTATGTAATAAGCAAAGTGGTGGTGGTAGCATGAATAAAATGAAGAATTCAAGCAAGGAGAGTCAGTTCCAGTAGGATGGGAGCAGTAATCGTAGATAACAGGGTGATGAATTTAGTTTTAGACATAGTTTGATTCTAAATAGTAACTTGGCTAAAAATATTAAAAATTATTTTTCAAATGTTGGGTTGCCAAATTTTCTTTATAGAACTACATAGGAATGATGACATGCTAGTAATATATCAAAACTGGCTGACTAGGCAAGATCAACACACACCTAGATCCAACTTTCTAATAGGCAGGGCCCTGAGGTATGAGAAAATCACACTTACACAGGATATTTGGTAACCATCTTCCAGTATTTTCTTGCAGGTACCTAATATGATTTCCTAACACAATTTTCATACTCAGGAATCAGCTCCACCCAAAAAACATAAACCAGGAAATCAAGAGGTGCCAGTTTTACTTTGCCTTTGATTAAGTTTGTGAATTGGGCCTGGGTGATGAAATTGAGTGCTGTGGGTTTTAACTATATGAAAAAATGTCAAAACAAAATAAACCAAAAGAACCATCTGTCAGTGATCTAGTGATTTTGTAAAGCTAAAGCAATGATGTATAACCACTTAACTTCTGGCAAAATACACACTATAAACTCAAGATATTTGTTATTACATGGATAAAAAGTTGTGTCTGTATGTGTGTGTGTGTGTGAGAGAGAGAGAGAAAGAGTGTGTTATTGGTAGAATACTGATAAATCTTGTAAGAAATTTCTAAAAATGTATTTCTAAAATGTTGGCATAGGGCAAGAAAGAATATCAACACATATAAAGAAGGCTATAAAGCAAATGAAGTCCTCAATGCAGAAAGCATATATTCTAAAATTCTATTCTACTTTTGATTTTTGTTAAAATCCTTCAAACACCCAAATACACATATCTTCATCAATAATCTCTTAGTGATTTACTGGGGTGTGAATGAGAATATAGAGGCTTGCCAGGAAAAAAAAAACTGATGTTTGAACAAAAAAAGAGAGACTGGAAACAGGTAAAAGTTTACGGTTAATATAATTGTGTGTTACAGCAGTGTGCCTTGTATTACCTGATGTGGATATTAGGCCTTAATGCTAATACCCATCATTGATTAAAGTATAAATAACAAGAAAGAGAAACCATTTTCAAAGCATTAAAACAAAAAACTTAAAAATGTGTGTGTGGGTTTTTTTTTTTTACTATAGATCATAAGGGAATAACAAAAATTGTTTTATTATAGCTATCCTCTTCTAATTCAGGTCTGTCATTTCTATTATTGACTTCGGTTTTTAGGAGTTATAACTCAGCCATAAAATTTACTATATTGAAACTTGACAAAGTCTCCTGGAAATTCTTTCCTTTAAAGGCATATTTTAAAAGTTAATGCCAAAAAAGTTGGATACAGACCAATGGCATCTTGAGTGGTATACAGACCTATGCTTTCTTTATTACATCAATGGTTTCAATCCCAAGCAGGGCTGATTTCTGAAAAGTCATCTTGCATACCCTCATAAGTACCCACTGGCCTGGGGGTGCATGGTGGTAAATAGGCTGCTTCATTTCACTTTTAACGAGACACAAATTTCCACTTTAATACTAGTGTTTTCTAGATGGCAAGATCAGAAACAGTTTTATCGTTAGGTTCTTCCTCCAGAAAGGAGGTGGAAAAGGGAAAAACCAGTGAGGGCCACAGGATGACAATGCAGGATCTACATTTCATTAAATATTCACCAGTCCAAAAAGTGCAGCTTTACAAAGTATAATTAATATATTTAATCATCTGTTCAACCTTTAATAGTACCTTTATTCCCTTAGACTCTGGCTATGGATACTAAATTACTTAAGTTTCTCATATGGATTATGTCAAATTCTATCAGGATCTTATCAGCCAGATGGCTTTCTCCTAGTTTCCTTGACTAGATTAGGCACACAGACATAGTACCTGGCTAGATAAGAGGCATGGGGAGTAAATCATGAAAATTCCTGGACAGATCAAAGCTATAGGACTCAACAAATAAATCTTATTTAGTCCAAGAACACTAATAAATTGCTTTATTTTTTAAAATAAGATTTTTCCTTTTTCAAGAAATAATCTTTTAAAATAGGTCTTACAGATTTTATCTTAAAACCTCTCTGAATACAACACATAAATTAATTCATATTGCCTAATACTATTACAATTTAATTATTCAGCACTTCTCAGAGTAAAATCAAATACATGTTATATTACATATTTTATATGGAGTGGGGGTAACAGAGAGAGAGACAGAGAGAGAATCAGAGCTAGCCAAATACCTGCTCCCAAATGAAAAACTGAAATAGGTAGGTATTATCATAAATTACATAATAAATGAAAAGAATCCATGTAGTAGTATAATACATTGATTCTATTTATTCTTCCTGGTAATCCCTTCAAAGTCTATGGCTTCAACAACTACATGAACACTAATGACTTCTAAATCTCTAGCCCCTGGGCAATTTCTCTCCTGACCTCTAACCTGTACATCCTACTCCTATTAAGCATCTCCTATTAGATATCCTTCTACCACCTCGAACTCAACATATCTAAAATTTAATTCAGCATTTCCCCCTGGAAAAGTGTTCTTCTTCCTCCTGTATTCTTTGCCTTGAAGAATGGTGCCACCCACCTGCTCAACTAGAATGCCTGAAACTGAATCATACTGGATTCTTTCTTCGTCTCCACTGCCTGGAAAATTTCATTTCTGAAATAATTATTTCACCTGTATCCTTTTCCGTAGTCTGATTGCCAAAATCTGAATTTATGTCCTATCACTCTTACTTAGACTTCTGAAATAGTCTCCTAATTGATTTCCCTCACACAATCCTACATCCCCACCTCCACTCCAATTCAGTCCCCTTGGTGCTATTATATGTCCCTGTTTATAATCTTTCAACGGTACTCCTAATCTTGAAATATAGTTCAAACTATTTACTTGGTACATTGATTTGGCCATTTCCCTGTCTCATACTCCTTCCCTTAATCTACATGTGATTTCATGTCTCTGTACCTACATGGAAACTTTTTCTGCCTATCTCTTTCAAAACTCAAGAATAAATTTAGGAATTATAAGTCTTTCCTAACTCCTCAGTGTGCCTTAATATTCCACTTCTGTGTCCTTATAATGTATTCCTCTTCCATCATACTTGAAGAGGAACTGCATTGCTTATCTCTGTACCTGACTGAGTGCCTCGCACGAAGCAGGCGCTTATTTGTTTACTGACTGAATGAAATAAGTCAATGTAAGACAGTGAAATCTGAAGAATACTCATGGAATACTTTAACTTTTGATACTGAACAAGCTCTGCCAAAAAAAAAGTGTTTAATTTAATTTGCTTATTATTACTAATCTGTCCCCAATCGTATTTTTAAATAATTTCTTTCATCTTCTATTCAGTAAAGTGTGCTAAGTTGAAGTCTTCAACTTTAAAAGGCAAATACCTCATTTCAAACACAACTAGTCTTACAAGTAATAAACTTGTCAATTAACATGTAATACAAAGGCTTGCATTACTCAAGAGACTAAAAGGAATTTGGGTTAATTCAACCTAGCAAATACCTGTTTGCCTGCATACCTAGGACACCATCTATGCATCAGTAGCATGTAAACAAATCTAGCTGTCACCAACCCACAGCCCCCAAATCAACTACAGTCACGTCAGTAAATCTCCTGTCACGTATCATAGCCCCAGCATCCCTTCAGCTTCCTATGATCAACCCAGTAAGGTTTGGGTTATTTTTAATTCTTACCAACAAAGTTAATTTAGTTATTTAAAAGCTATAACACTACTTCCACCTCTGTATGGAACATACCAAATTAAAATTCTAACAAAGAGGATCTGAAAGCAAAATATTTTTAAGTAAAGAAATTAAAGTTATTTTTAAAATAGAGCTTATTCAAAAACAAAATTGTCAGTCAATGCCTTAAAAACAATAAACACACCTAGTCCTAACAATATCATGATGAAAATTAAGCACGTGTAATCTTCAGAGTTGAGTGTTATTTTTAAGAGGCAACAGAGTCTCTGAACAGATGACTTACTTCCTCTACTTGTCTTTTATTTGACCTCAAAGGACCATAGCTGACAGGAGGATCGGAAATGAGAAATTACTTTTAGATTCATGTTTATCATTTATCTGATGGTCACTGGAAAAAACGAAGGACAAAGTTTCATCCTCTGCGTACTGAAACTTTAATGGAAGACAATATCCAAAACAAAACTATTTTAGACTGGATCTAAAGCCCATTACACTTCTCTTATAGATGGTTATTATTTATAACCTTATTGTTCAAAGTGTGGATCACACACCATCAGCACAGACATCACATGGAGCTCGCTGGAACTGGAAAATCTCAGGTCACATCCAGAGCTCCTGACTCAGAATCTGCATTTCAACAAGGTCCCACATGATCATATATACGTTAAGGTTTGAGGTTCTCTGGTTTATATAGTTGAGCAGTTCTGGCTAACCCATCAAATTACCCAGGTAGTTGGTACAAAATATATAGGAGCTTGGACACTACCACTAGAAATTGCAATCTGATAGATGTGGAGTCAGCCAGACATCTGCATTTTTTCAAAACTTTGTAGGCAATTTGAATTCATATCCTGATTAAATAACCAACCACTAGTGTAATCAAAGGAATTTTGGCTTTGCCAAAGTACAGAACTCCTTTAAAATACCAAACTCCTCTACTCTAGTACATTGAAAATAACATTTTATGTATTCTTGTTTCAGACACTCTATTTTGTAAAACAGACAAATGTTAATTTGTATATTTACATATAATCCTTTATAGGAGATTCAATAATCTCTCCTACAGAAAAGTTGAGGTCAACCCAGATGTATGCCCTTCTCTGAAGAGACCCAAACTGGTTCTTTGCTGGAACAAAATACATTTGAAATCACAAGGTATCACTAGCACATAATATTACTTGTGATTTTTTTTTTTATTAACATGGTAAGTCATCCAAGATGGAAACTTTATTTATACTAACAGCAACTCAAATACTCAAAATTCAATCAACAACAAAGTTAAAATAAAGAGTCAAAAACATGAGAACTAAAATATGAAAAAATACTTTATCAGTGTCACTGATATCACTACAGGCATGTAATGAAGCATGCAAATGTGTACTTGGAGTATAATTAAGTTAGGAATAAGGACATAAGTTAGTATTGCTTCTCATCAATAATGAGCAAAGAAGACTGATCCTGGCATGATACTGGAGCAGTTGTGCAGGTCACTTAACCAACAGCCTCCATCCAAAATGCATTTCCTCCACAAATTCTATAGGTCACAAACTGTGTACTCAGTACTGTGCTCAGCACTCAGGACACAAGGACACAGCCCTGCCTTCAAGCCCCTTTTTCAGTCTAGTTGGGGACACCCAAATAAACAGGTAGTTACAAAACATGGTACTAACTGCCACAACAGGAGACGGAGAGGGTAGGATGAGTATATTGGAGGGTACTCAGCTGCCTTGGAGAGACAGGGAGGGTTCCTAAGAGATGAGTCCTGAAAGAAGAGAGGTGGGTAATACAAGAGGACATTCCAAGCTGAGGCCCTAGAAAAAAGAGCACGAATTTGCACTTTAGAAAAATCACTCTAAGGCCACGTGTGGTGGTGCATGCCTGTAATCCCATT